>NW_013831662.1:0-541 GCF_000517525.1 Limulus polyphemus
AGTGTACGCAAAGTCCTTGACTGCAGCTTGTGATTTATGATGCCTGATAGTGTACTCAAAGCCTTGACTGCAGCTTGTGACTGATGATGCCTGATAGTGTACTCAAAGTCCTTGGCTGTAGCTTGTGACTGATGATGGCTGATAGTGTACTCAAAGTCCTTGACTGCAGCTTGTGACTGATGATGCCTGATAGTGTACTCAAAGTCCTTGACTGCAGCTTGTGATTTATGATGCCTGATAGTGTACTTAAAGTCCTTGGCTGTAGCTTGTGACCGATGATGCCTGATAGTGTACTCAAAGTCCTTGGCTGCAGCTTGTGACTGATGATGCCTGATAGTGTACTCAAAGTCCTTGATTGCAGGTTGTGACTGATGATGCCTGATAGTGTACTCAAAGTCCTTGGCTGTAGCTTGTGACCGATGATCAAGGACTTTGAGTACACTATCAGGCATCATCAGTCACAAGCTGCAATCAAGGACTTTGAGTACACTATCAGGCACTGCAGCTTGTGATTTATGATGCCTGATAGTGTACTCAAAGT
>NW_013831663.1:0-444 GCF_000517525.1 Limulus polyphemus
GGGCAGAGCACAGATAGCCCATTGTGTAGCTTTGTGCTTTACTTCAAACAAAACAAAACTGTCGCGTGTTATAAATACGTGCAGATACAGAGTGCAAGGAAGAAGTTAAAGTTAGCAAAAGCGAAGGTAGACTCCGTGATTGTTAATTTAACCGTAACTGGCGATAGTTTAAAGTGAGTTTAACAGAGATAAGGAGGATAATTTGTATTGTCAAAGAATGTTTTAAAGTAATTGAACCCACCTGTGTGGACTTTGACGAAAATGAGACAGTTATCTAAAAATTTACCTCAACAGCAGAAACGTAAAGATCATGATTTACACGGTGATAGTTGGAAATACAATATAGAAAACCGCGGTGGTGTATAAAGAGTAGCAGTTTACAACGTTCCAATAACCCATTCCGTAAGTAGCTGTCTACAACGTTCCAACAACCCATTCCGTAAG
>NW_013831664.1:0-424 GCF_000517525.1 Limulus polyphemus
GAATTTATAACCTCCATACTCATCTTTAGCCTTTCTTGGTACAATTGCTCCATGAACACCTAGGTGTAACTTTAGTTACTGAATTTATAACCAACCTACTCGTCTTTAGTCTTACTTGGTAAAACTACTGCATAAACACCTAGGTGTAACTCTAGTTACTGAATATTTAACCAACATACTCGTCTTTAGCCTTACTTGGAAAAACTACTCCATGCACACCTAGTTAGCGCATGTGTATCCACCATACTTACCTTTAGCCCTTCTTGGTACAACAACTCCACGAACACATAGGTGTAACTATAGTTACCGAATTTATAACCACCATACTCATCTTTGGCGTTATTTGGTACAACACCTCCACGAACACATAGGTGTAACTCTTGTTACCGAATTTATAACCACCATATTCATCTTTAGCCTTACT
>NW_013831665.1:0-784 GCF_000517525.1 Limulus polyphemus
GTTATTCTTATCCAGCCTACTTAGCTGCGAGTACACCTTTGTGTTTTCATGTTACACGACCCATCTGACAAAGGTTGTTATTCTTATCCAGCCTACTTGGCTGCGAGTACACCTTTGTGTTTTCCAGATAATGTGATGCTAATGATTAATGATTATTTAACACAAGTTTTGTTAAAGTTTTCTACCGTTCTTCTCTTGCAGTTATTCACGAAACTAATAACACCATAGGTTCCTTTATTTAAACCCTTCTTACAATGTTCATTACAATACTGGGCTTACATGTACTATTGAAATAGTTCCTTCATTACAATGTCAATTACAATACCGTGTTTACAGATACTATTGTGATAGTTCCTTCATTACAATGTCCATTACAATATTGTGTTTACAGATACTGTTGTAATAGTTTCTTTATTACAATGTTCATTACAATACTGTGTTTACACGTACTATTGTAATAGTTCCTTCATTACAATGTCCATTACAATACTGTGTTTATATGTACTATTGTGATAGTTCCTTCATTACAATGTCCATTACAATACTGTGTTTATATGTACTATTGTGATAGTTCCTTCATTACAATGTCCATTACAATACTGTGTTTACACGTACTATTGTAATAGTTTCTTTATTACAATGTCCATTACAATACTGTGTTTACAGATACTGTTGTAATAGTTTCTTTATTACAATGTTCATTACAATACTGTGTTTATATGTACTATTGTGATAGTTCCTTCATTACAATGTCCATTACAATACTGTGTTTATATGTACTATT
>NW_013831666.1:0-645 GCF_000517525.1 Limulus polyphemus
ACAAAATTTAACAATATTGTATCCTGTCAATAAGAAGATAAAGGATTTATCAATACTGTGTACTGTCAATTAGAAGACACAAGATTCAACACTACTGTGTCCTGCCAATAAGAAGATACAGGATTTATCAATACTGTGTACTGTCAATAAGAAGACACAAGATTTAACAATACTGTTTCCTGTCAATAGGAAGATAAAGGATTTATCAATACTGTGTACTGTCAATAAGAAGACACAAGATTTAACGATACCGTTTAATCTCAATAAGAAGACAATAGATTTAACAATACTATATACTATCAAAAAGAAGACAAGATTTAACAATACTGTGTCCTGTCAATAAGAAGATACAGGATTTATCAATACTGTGTCCTGTCAATAAGAAGATACAGGATTTATCAATACTGTGTACTTTCAATTAGAAGACACAAGATTTAACAATACTGTGTCCTGTCAATAAGAAGACACAAGATTTAACAATACTTTGTCATGTCAATAAGAAGATAAAGGATTTATCAAAACTATGTACTGTCAATCAGAAGACACAAGATTTAACGATACTATGTACTGTCAATAAGAAGATAAAAAATTTAAAAATACGGTGTCCTGTCAATAAGAACATACAGGATTTATCAACCACTGTGT
>NW_013831667.1:0-710 GCF_000517525.1 Limulus polyphemus
ACCAACATTTAGTTAATAGTAGTTATTAGACCAACATTTATTTAATAATAGTTATTAGACCAACATTTAGTAATAATAATTATTAGACCAACATTTTGGTTAATAGTAGTTATTAGATCAACATGTAGCTAATAGTAGTTATTAGACTATTAACTACATGTTGGTAGTTATTAGACCAACATGTAGTTAATAGCAGTTATTAGACCAACATTTAGTTAATAGTAGTTATTAGACCAACATGTAGTTAATAGTAGTTATTAGACCAACATTTAGTTAATAATAGTTATTAGACCAACATTTAGTTAATAGTAGTTATTAAACCAACATTTATTAACTAAATGTTGGTCAGTAGTTATTAGACCAACATTTACTTAATTGTAGTTATTAGATAAAAATGTAGGTAATAATAGTTATTAAACCACCATTTAGTTAATAGTAGTTATTAGACCAACATTTATTTAATAATAGTTATCAGACAAACATTTAGTTAATAGTAGTTATTAGACAAACATTAGTTATTAGACCAACATGTAGTTAATAGTAGTTATTAGACCAACATTTAGTTAATAATAGTTATTAGACCAACATTTAGTTAATAGTAGTTATTAGACCAACAATAGTTAATAGTAGTTATTAGACAAAAAAGTAGTTAATAAACCAAGATGTAGTTAATAATTGTCATTAAACCATAATTTAGTTAATAGTAGTTA
>NW_013831668.1:0-424 GCF_000517525.1 Limulus polyphemus
CGTCTTCCTTGGATTATACAACCACACCTTGTCTCCTGGTACAAAGCTGACTTCAGTAGATCTCTTATCATAAGATAACTTCATCGAATCAGCAGACGTTTTCACGTTTGAACGCACTTGATGGTGAATATCATCCATCCTTTCCGATAACACTTTCACAAACTCTGACACATTTTCAGGCAACTCTTCATAAGGTGGGCGTCCTGTTAACAGAGGCACTGGCAACCGAAGTTCCCGACCAAACATCAACTCTGCTGGAGTGTATCCAGTGGCTTTATGCTCTGCTGTCATATAGGCCATCAACAGTGGTGGGAGTAAGACATCACAGTCTTGGCGACTATTACAAAACTTTGCCAATTCCTGTCCCAGTGTCCAGTTGTACTTTTCTACCATCCCATCGAACTGTGGGTGAAGTGGCGTTGTC
>NW_013831669.1:0-423 GCF_000517525.1 Limulus polyphemus
TGTAATTTTACCTTATATTTCATTTGAACTTTCTACATCACAATTTCAAGGTATCTAAACAATTATACATTAAACCCATGATAGCGGCACGTGCTCCACTCTGCATCTCCCTACTCGTGTTGCCGTCATCTACGCCAACACATCATACTCTCTCCCAATCTGACGTCACCACGTCGTGCATAAACAACCACACGTGCGTTTCGCGTGCTCCGTCCAACTCGACGCGTCATTACATGCAGACAGTTCTTCTTCCTCTCTCTTCCTTCGACTTTCCCTCAACTTGACGACTTTTCCACTTGTTTGGAGGCAACCCAGCTTGTAAAGGATCCATTAAAATCAGAATTATCATCTAGTATATTATCCTAATCGTAAACAATTGTCGCTACACTAAAGACCGCTTTTAAAAAATTCAACGCTCTCGTC
>NW_013831670.1:0-424 GCF_000517525.1 Limulus polyphemus
CCTCAAATGCTCTTGAACTGCTGTCGTCCCTCTAGCCTATCAGTTTACAATTAGGTACGACTATGCTCAGATAACCCTCGTGTATCGTTACACTATAGGAATTTAGGTCTGGAAGACCTGGGAGGGTCAGGTTCAAGTGACCTCTCTCCCTCATGTACTATTGTTGATTTTGGTACTTTTGAATTATAAATATGAATACGACATGAGGGCCAGAGTAAACCGCACTTACCCTGAACCCTTTGTCTATGTTGGTTTTAATATTTGTGTTAAATATACTACCTCTTATATTACAGAGTTCTTTCCATGGCGAAAAGTTCAACATACATTTACACACTTCATTAGTTCCAATACTAATCGTGAACCATTTAGTAATGTTGTATCAGCTTAAAACTAATGTGAGATTTTTGGTCTAGCGCTAAGTGGC
>NW_013831671.1:0-424 GCF_000517525.1 Limulus polyphemus
AACAGAATTGTGAGATTTGATCGCCAGTCACTCTTATATTAATGCACCCACGGTGAGTTATTCAAACAGAATGGTTGGATTTGATTGTCAGTCACTCTTATATTAATACACACACGGTGAGTTATTCTAACAAAATGGTTGGATTTGATTGCCAGTCGCTCTTATATTAATACATCCACGGTGAGTTATTCTAACAGAATTATGAGTTTTGATCGTCAGTCACTCCTATATTAATGCACCACGGTGAGTTATTCTAACAGAATGATTGGATTTGATCGACAGTCACTCATATTAATACACCCACAGTGAGTTATTCTAACAGAATGGTTGGATTTGATCGTCAGTCACTCATATTAATACACCCACAGTGAGTTATTCTAACAGAATTGAGCGATTTGATCGTCAGTCACTCTTATATTAATAC
>NW_013831672.1:0-423 GCF_000517525.1 Limulus polyphemus
GAAAAATCGGAAAACGAAACTTAGCTGTCAAAGTAAACGAAAACACACAAAACGTTAAAATGTACCTGAATTATAGAGAAAATTAAAACATGATTGAAATTGCCGAAATTGATAATTAGCTGTGAGGAAAAAGAAAATTGATATTTAGCTGTGGTATTTACAATTGAAATTTAAAGATAATTGTAATTAAATGATTTTCACGTTATAATCTGGTGAGCTAAGGAGATAGTGAAATCGACACTCATGGATATAAAACTTAAAGAAATAATGAAAATAAACGATACGACAAGTAAATCCGTAGTAAGACACCGATAGTTTTCATATGATAGTATAAGAAGAATGTTCTAAAAAACATTCAAAACTAGAGTTAGCTAAGAAGAACAATGTAGAAAAGGCTCACGATTCTACAGGGAACTATAATTC
>NW_013831673.1:0-659 GCF_000517525.1 Limulus polyphemus
TAAACTAGTTTTAATTATGAAAGAACTCGTATCGCCGAAGTTTCACGGAAAGAAATATTACGGGAAATTAACAAACGACCAGAGACGTAACAATTATCATTAAAATCATCTGCCTTTTATTTGCCCAACTCACCAAATAATCCACATTTTGTAAAGCAGTAGTATCCTCCTTACAGACAATAACACCCTAAACTGTAATGTCATCAGTAAAGTAAAATAATCTATTGACCATTCGTTCATCTATGCCATTAATGCAAACCACAAAGAACAAAGATCCTAACAATGAATCCTGAGGTACCACGCTTGTGACATTAATCCGTTTTGATTGAATTCCATTTATAACAATCTTCTGTTTAAAAAGTTTCATTCAAAAATTTAGTGGAAGATTTGTTTGTTTGTTTTTGAATTTCGCGCAAAGCTACACGAGGGCTATCTGCGCTAGCCGTCCCTAATTTAGCAGTGTCAGACTAGAGGGAAGGAAGCTAATCATCACCACCCACCGCCAACTCTTGGGCTACTCTTTTACCAACGAATAGGGGGATTGACCGTCACATAATAAAGCCACCACGGCTGAAAGGGCGAGCATGTTTAGTGGGACGGGGATTGAACCTGCGTCCCTCACATTGCCAGGCGAGCTCCCTAACCACCTGGCCAAAAAT
>NW_013831674.1:0-702 GCF_000517525.1 Limulus polyphemus
AAATTGGCTACTGTTATAGGTACTACTTGATGACCTGCTACAAGTGACCTTCCAATCTTCAAATCCACTGGCCTGTATTGGGCTTCCTTGGGGATGTTCTTTTATCCTGCACCAGATTATCGTCTCTGACATAGGGGTATTGTAGTTGACTTAAGTGCTGTGACATGCAGATCAACAGATGCAGCAACACTTACTGGAATCTGGCCTTTGATGTTTCCAAACGTCATTTTATCAAAATCAATTACAAACTTCCTCGGTAGTAGATAGTCCAATCCTGATATGCATTCGTCTTCAATGTCAGCCAAATATACTTTGTGTCTGTCCTTTATGCCCGTGAGCTCAATAGTTACCCACACTGGTCACCACAACCTTGCATAATGTCCTGTCACACCACAGAGCTTCTTTACAGCTTCTGTTACTCCTTTGTGATCTAACACCTTGATACTCACAAGGTGAGATGCAGAATCTATGACAAAGTTGCACTTTGGCCATCCAGCTTTCCTGTCACATAGAAACTGTGTGTGCTTGCCATTTTATACCTCAGCACCAACCACTACTGGTTTCCCGAAGCTGAATTATTGGTGGTATTCTTTTTACACTGGCTCCTTGTATGTCCTTGCTCTCCATAGTTCCAACAACCTTTCTAGATAGCAGCCTTTCCTGCTGTATCATCTCCCCTGTGTTGAAGTTGCCAGCATTGAG
>NW_013831675.1:0-424 GCF_000517525.1 Limulus polyphemus
AAAGCTGACTTCAGTAGATCTCTTATCATAAGTTAACTTCATCGAATCAGCAGACGTTTTCAAGTTTGTATGCACTTGATGGTGAATATCATCCATCTTTTCCGATAACACTTTCACAAACTCTGACACATTCTCAGGCAACTCTTCATAAGGTGGGCGTCCTGTTAACAGATCCACTGGCAACCGAAGTTCCCGACCAAACATCAACTTTGCTGGAGTGTATCCAGTGGTTTCATGCTCTGCTGTCCTATAGGCCATCAACAGTGGAGGGAGTAAGACATCCCCGTCATCTTGACGGCGATTACAAAACTTTGCCAATTCCTGTCCCAATGTCCAGTTGTACTTTTCTACCATCCCATCAGACTGTGGGTGCAGTGGCGTTATCCTGGTCTTTCAGATGCCAAACAACTTGCAGCATTCTTGG
>NW_013831676.1:0-424 GCF_000517525.1 Limulus polyphemus
GTAGAGTTAAACAACTAATGTGATACTTACCACTTGATTCATTGATTCACACACAGTATACAGATGTGTAGATTGAAACAACAAGGGTGATACTTACCACTTGATTTATTGATTTACCCACATTAAACAGCTGGGTAGAGTTAAACAACTAGGGTGATACCTATCATTTGATTCATTAATTCACCCACATTAAAAAGCTGGGTAGAGTTAAACAACTAGGGTGATACCTACCACTTGATTCATTGATTCACCCACATTAAACAGCTGGGTAGAGTTAAACAACAGTGTGAGACCTACCACTTGATTCATTGATTCACCCACATTAAAGTGCTGGGTAGAGTTAAAGAACTAGGCTGATACCTAACACTTGATTCATTGATCCACCCACATTATACAGCTGTGTAGAGTTAAACAACTAGGGTGA
>NW_013831677.1:0-424 GCF_000517525.1 Limulus polyphemus
AGTTTGATGTCGTGTCACTCTTCACCGAAGTCCCCACCAATGAAGCTTGCAATATTGCACTCAACCTCTACATTAATGACCCCAATAAGTTAATGCACATCCCCAGCACACTTTTTGCTTCTCTGTTAGAATTTACAACGACTAAAACCAACTTCATTTTCAACAACGAACATTTCCTTCAAATAGATGGTTTAAGTATGGGTAATCCTGTTTCGCCCGTTCTTGCCAATATATTTATGATCCAGATCGAAACACAAGCCATACATTTTGCGCTTCATCCCCCACTATACTGGTACAGATATGTCGATGACACTTTTGCTGGTTTCACTTCTACAGAACACACACTAATTTTCTTTAAACACATAAATTCCATTCATCCCAACATCAAATTTACCATAGAATACGAACACAATAAACAGTTATC
>NW_013831678.1:0-423 GCF_000517525.1 Limulus polyphemus
TCTAGGTGTAACTCTAGTTACTGAATGTTCAACCCCATACTCATCTTTAGCGTTATTTGGTACAACAACTCCATGAACACCTAGGTGTGACTCTAGTTACCGAATTTAAAACCACCATACACATCTTTCGCGTTACTTGGTACAACTACTCCATAAACACCTAGGTGTAACTCTAGATTCCAAGTTTATAACCACCATACTCATCTTTAGTCTTACTTGGTACAACTATTCCTTGAACACTTAGGTGTCACTCTAGTTACCGAATTTATAACCATCATACTCATCTTTATTTTTACCTGGTACAACTACTCTTTTAACACCTAGGTGTAACTCTAGTTACTGAATATAAAACCCCATACTCATCTTTTGCTTTACTTGGTACAACTACTCCATGACAACCTAGGTGTAACTCTAGATTCCAAG
>NW_013831679.1:0-524 GCF_000517525.1 Limulus polyphemus
CTAGTCTAGTTACTTGAACGATTGGTAAATGTTAATGTCAGGGAGCGTGCTAGTCTAGTTACTTGAACGATTGGTAAATGTTAATGTCAGGGAGCGTGCTAGTCTAGTTACTTGAACGATTGGTAAATGTTAATGTCAGGTCTGCACGGCCGTGCTAGTCTAGTTACTTGAACGATTGGTAAATGTTAATGTCAGGTCTGCACGGCCGTGTCAGGGAGCGTGCTAGTCTAGTTACTTGAACGATTGGTAAATGTTAATGTCAGGTCTGCACGGCCGTGTTAGGGAGCGTGCTAGTCTAGTTACTTGAACGATTGGTAAATGTTAATGTCAGGTCTGCACGGCCGTGTCAGGGAGCGTGCTAGTCTAGTTACTTGAACGATTGGTAAATGTTAATGTCAGGTCTGCACGGCCGTGTCAGGGAGCGCGCTAGTCTAGTTACTTGAACGATTGGTAAATGTTAATGTCAGGGAGCGTGCTAGTCTAGTTACTTGAACGATTGGTAAATGTTAATGTCAGGGAGCGTG
>NW_013831680.1:0-423 GCF_000517525.1 Limulus polyphemus
CCGAAAAAGACTCATACCCACAGCCAAGAATTGATGATACTCTTGATGCCCTAAGTGGATCCAGGTGGTTTTCAACTCTGGACATAAAGTCAGGTTTCCATCAAGTAAAAATGGCTGAAGCAGATAGACCCAAGATAGCATTTAGTTATGGCCAAGATCTCTGGCAATACCGACTGATGCCATTCGGGCTCAGTAATGCTCCAGCAACATTTGAGAGGCTGATGGAACGAGTATTGGAAGGCCTACAATGGAGGATAGTCCTAGTGTACCTGGACGATGTCATCGTATTTGCAACAACTTTTGACTAGGAAATGTCCCTGCTGGAGGAAGTATTCAAGCGTTTGAAAGCAGCAAACCTCAAACTCCATCCCAAAAAATGTCATTTGTTCCAGAAAGAGGTGCTTTACTTAGGCAACATTGTTA
>NW_013831681.1:0-1308 GCF_000517525.1 Limulus polyphemus
CAAATCAAACTACAGCTTAGCATATTGGATGGCAGCAATACAAGAGCAGCAAAAGAAACAAGAAGAACGAAAAAAGAAAGGAAAAAAATGGAAACGAGAAGCGGCAAATCAAACTACAGCTTAGCAGATTGGATGGCAGCAATACAAGAGCAGCAAAAGAAACAAGAAGAGAGACAACAGTAGTTGCAAGAAAACCTGCAACAGTGGCAGCTCGAACAACAAAATAAACAAGAAGAAAGAGAAAAGAAACAAGAAGAGAAATTACAGCAGGAATTTTGCTCTATATGCTTCCCACGGTGCTTTCCCATCATATTCCTGCGGCTTCCTTCGTAGTGGATCACTCCTATTACTGACATTCATATCTGCGATGTGACTTCCAACAGGGCTGAAGATGTCTGCATTAGGGTTTAGCTGCGGGGTCTGGAAGGGGCTTGCTGATTAAGTCTGGGGCTGATTAAGTCGATGGTTAATATATACTCCTTGTGTAAAAGACAATAAATCATCCTTTAATGTATCTAATTCGCTTTTAAATTTACTAATGTTTTCCATTTGTACTTCTTGCCACTGTTGTTGACTTTCCTGTAGTTGCTGCTGACTATCTTCCTGTTTCCTTTCTTGTTCTAGTTGCCACTGCTGTAATCTCTCTTCTTGTTTCTTTTCTCGTTCTTCTTGTTTCTTTTCTTTTTCCTCCAATCTCGTCCTAAACCTAGCCCTGTAGACTTCTGACTGATTTTGGGTTCCATACCTGAGTTCTAGAGCCGACACCAGTGTTCTATGGTTGTGTTTGTCGTTTGCTGACAACTGTCCAAGTATTTCCAGTGGTTGTCCCTTCAAGCTCGTTACTAGATATACTGCTTTCTGCTCCTCTGTCCATTCATTCATCTCTGGCAGTAGCTCCGCCCTGTGTGCCATGCTTTCCAAGTCCTGTGCCAGCTCTTGCAGGCTCTCCCCTTTAGCACGGGCTTGAGAAGATCGGGTGGTGCAGTTGGGTACTTGCTTCACTTGTACCTTTAGTTGTGGACTGTCCAAGGCATCTATGAACTGATCCCTCAGCAACAACCCACACCCCTCTACTATGCAGGATGCAATGGCCAGAGCTCTTGAATTTGAATCCTACATTAAGTCCAGCACAGAGGTACCAAGGTTGATACAGTCGTCAGGATTCAAGGCCAGAAAAGGGCAGCTTTCAGAGAAGTTTGAGGGACTTTGCTGGCACTGTAATAAACCTGGGCACAAGAGAGCTCAATGCTGGCAACTTCAACACAGGGGAGATGCCACAGCAGGAAAGGATGCTATCCAGAAAGGTTG
>NW_013831682.1:0-625 GCF_000517525.1 Limulus polyphemus
GTACTTTGTCCCATTTAGACGAATCTTTTTGAATTTTTTAATGAAGGTTCACGTCAACCTTGCGAAATTACATACAAAACTCTAGATTTCTAGTTTTAGTTTTACGAATTTTGTGGTCGTTTTATGTTACTCTTTTATTGGCTTCCATTAAAACGTATGTGTACTACAGTGAAGCTTTTTGTTAAAGATTGTTTCTCGATTTGTTGTTACCAGAGAGTCCTGGCGAAGAACCATCAATTCAGGACCCTCTGGTAACAACAAATTATGTAGGTACACTTTATCGTTACGCAGTTACATGCAGAGTTTCACCTTCCTACTATTCGTTTTAAGGGAGTTATGGAAGGTTTTTCGTTTTGTACCAGTACTTCGTTCCTTTTGGACGAATCTTCTCGAATTTTGTTATGAACGTTCGTTGCGTACTTGCGTATTTACATGCAAAATTCTAGTTTTGTATTATCATTTCTGCGACTTTTCTGGTCCATTTTGTTACTACTCTATTGGCTTTCTGAAAGAGTATTGTACTGCAGTGAAGCTTTTTGATATTAGTCTGTTATAGATTTCTTGCCATCAGAGGGTTCAAGATTGACGGATCTTAACCAAATTTGATTTGTATATTCACTAGTTC
>NW_013831683.1:0-333 GCF_000517525.1 Limulus polyphemus
TCGTGGGACTGAGAAACAAATTTTACCCCTGAGGTATGCATTACGTGTTAACAAACAAATATTATATTTATATGTATCTTCTTCATTTTTGTTTAGTAATTGTTTGTGGCTACTAGTAGAGTATATATCTTGTATTTATTAAAAGTTAGTTGTTAATGTTTCTTTAATTGAGTAAATTGAGTGGTGAGGGTTGAGAACCTCATATCACATTACAGATTATGTATGCACATTGTGCCACAGTGTTTCTTTGTTAATATTCTGTGGAGAATTAAAAGGTGGCAACTTTTTCAATATTTCTACATGAAAATTCTATTCCTATCAATAAACATTGGT
>NW_013831684.1:0-373 GCF_000517525.1 Limulus polyphemus
TATTTTATTATATTGTCCTTTCATCCTGCCTGGTTAACAATACACAAGTTACAATGACGCGGCTCACGTGCACTCATGTTACCGTATCAAATAACATAAAACTGACCTTTGGTCTGTGAAAAGTAACTTGTCTTGGCTATGTTTTAATAGACTAGTATTTTGTAAAATACAGTCAAATTTAAATTAATATACATTATATATGTATATAGATTATTGCTATTTTGAAATAATTTCTTAAAGTTATTTTTCCTAAAACAAACAACAGTAAATAAAGAAGTAAAGCACGCAATTATCTCTTTTAGTTACGACCTTTGAACTCGGTTGCTGCTTGACGTAGGTTGCTAAGAGTTTAAATAAATTGCACGTGGAGGAT
>NW_013831685.1:0-422 GCF_000517525.1 Limulus polyphemus
AAAATCAAAACAATTATCCAAAACTAGTACCAAACGTTTGAAGATTGTGAAAAGAACGTTGCCTTTAGAATGATTGGAATAACTGAATACATATAAAACTAGTTTTGCATCTTCAAAGGATTTACAAGAAATTAAAAGACTTAAAAACGTTTGATCAAGATATCTTTAAAGCTGGCTTTAACAGAGTATAATAAAAATTGCAAATTAATATCGGTAACAATGTATAAATTCCTGTGGTAGACCTTGCAGATCAATTTTTTTATTTACAAATAAATATCCCCGTTTAAATACAGAAGAGCGCAGATCACAAATTTTGGAAAGTTATGATCAAAATTAAATTTATTTTAGCTTACTTACTTTTAAAGTGTTTGTTTGTTTTTGAATTTCGCGCAAAGCTACACGAGGGCTATCTGCGCTAGCCG
>NW_013831686.1:0-423 GCF_000517525.1 Limulus polyphemus
AATCTCGTGTCCAATTTTCTTCCTGTTTCTCCGATGTAGAATTCTGGCCAGTTATTGCATGTTATTTTGTAAATGACGTTGGTATTGTGTGATTCCAAATAATTTTTGTTTAGTAACGGTTTTAATTTAGGGCCGTGTTTTTGTGAGAATTTGACGTTGGCAGGAATATTGTGTTTAATGGCTAGTTTAGTCCAAGTGTGGATAATTCTTGAGCTGGTTTCAGGAACAAAAGGTAAACTGCAGTGTAATGTACTGTTATTGGGTTTGTTAGTATCAATTTTGTTCGTGAGTTGAGTTTTGTTGTGGAGAATGTTGGAGAGTTTTTCAACAATAGCTGGTGGGAATTTATTGGTGTGAATAAATGAGTGCTTTATGTGGTTAATTTCTTCATTTATGTAGTCCGTTGAACAGAGTCTTGTGGCC
>NW_013831687.1:0-535 GCF_000517525.1 Limulus polyphemus
ATTATTGTCTGTTTGTCTCAACTATAGATACATAGAGAATATATGATTTAGGAATAATAAACATCTGTGTCTATTTCGACATGGGGTTGCTAGGGGGTCACTAAATGTTTGTGTGTTTACATAATGAACAACCAGAGAGTCATAACCGTTTGTATGTTAACATAATGAACAACCAGAGAGTTATAACCGATTGCGTGTTTACATCATGAACAACCAGAGAGTCATTAAACGTTTACGTATTTGTATAATAAACAACCAAAGAGTCACTAAACGCGTGTGTGTTTACATAAAGAACAACCACAGAGTCACTAAACGTTTGTGTATTTGTATAATAAACAACCAGGGAGTCACTAAACGTTTGTATGTTTACATAATGAGCAACCAGAGAGTCACTAAACTTGTGTTTATATAAGGGACAAGTAAAGAGTCACTAAACGTCTGTATGTTTATATAAGGAATGATGAAAGAGTCATTAAACTTGTGTTTATATGAGGAACAACCAGAGAGTGACTAAACGTTTGTGTGTTTACAAAAA
>NW_013831688.1:0-423 GCF_000517525.1 Limulus polyphemus
ATTGGGAGAGAGCGGACGTGATGGCACAAACTTTTGTTCCGGTTTCACATTTCCAGACCAATTTTCCTTTTGATTTTTCGAAACAATGTGCAGTGCGTCGGAAAAGTTTGGTTTAGTTTGTTTGAAAGTAAGCACAAAGCTACACATCAGACTATCTGTGCTCTGCCCACCACGGGTATCGAAACCCGGTTTCTAGCGTTGTAAGTCTGCAGACATTATCCGAAAAGTCTGGAACGATGGGCGATTTGCAGCTTTTCTTAATTTCAGATACGTGACTGATTATGATGCTGTCATAGCATGAGAAGGTCGAATTAATCCTGCTGTTAACCCAAACTTATTTCGAATTACAAGAACAGCATATGGAACGCATTCTGTCAAATAGGCATTTCAACGAATTATACAGAATGTGTTCCATATGCTACC
>NW_013831689.1:0-423 GCF_000517525.1 Limulus polyphemus
CTTTCTTTTCCTCTAACAACTGCTGTAATCTCTCCTCTTCTTGTTCTTTTCGTGCTCTTGTATTGCTGCCATCACGTCTGCTATGCTGTAGTTTGATTTGCCGCTTCTCGTTTCCATTTTTTTTATCACACTTTCTGACACCAACTTCTGACACACTTTCTGACACAATTCGCCAAAATACAGGATAGTTCTAGAAACGTGGCGTCACGGTGGTCATGTGACTCGCTGACGCAACAGTAGCTTTGTATCTAGACACTTTGCAAAATCTCTCGATCACTGTATTCCCTAACATTCTAGGTATTCTAGGCCTAATTTAACATCATACGCCTTCTAGCTAATATCTAAATTAAAATATCAAAACTAACTGGAATACCCGTCCCTGGACGGAAGTTATGTAAGTTCATGATTAATGAAAGTTATCTT
>NW_013831690.1:0-420 GCF_000517525.1 Limulus polyphemus
CTGCCCCTTCTTAGTATTGTTCGTTCCGAACAATATCCACTCACAATAAACAATAAACAATTAACAACAGCTTAATTAAATGTACAGTATTTACAAACACAAAATTAAAATTCAACAAAGTCTCTTAATTTTACGGGACGTATCTTCTTCCGTAATGGTCTCTGTCTCGTTGGCTTCATTTGCTTCATCGGGAAATGTCCTATCATCGGTAACAGTCACATCAGTGGTAGTAACTTCATCAAGGGCTTCACTGTTTTCCTTCTCAAAACTGAGAAGAGTTTCTTCTTTGACAATGGCTTCTTCAGGTGACACATCTTCAGCAGCGTCATTTTGTTCTGTTGTTCACTTCATCCCAACTGAAGTGTCCTGGACCGTCATAATGCCAAAAGCCTGTTGGCATGCACCACTTTTGGCTTACCT
>NW_013831691.1:0-423 GCF_000517525.1 Limulus polyphemus
TGGGATTGACGCAGCACAACTTCCCGTAACTTTCTCGGTATAACTGTTTGCCAGGACGTTACTTTCCCACCCGCAGTTTCCCATCTCCGTACAAGAATACCATCTTCAAGCTTCAACTGGTCCCATTATGCCCAATAGGTCTTTATCACTGGGCTTAAGCTAGACACCTTCTCCCTAGCAGGGTGCAAAACACTTGCTTGTAGGAAATCAATTATTGGCTTCAAATCTTGGTCTTTCTCCTGTTCTGCTTTAATATCTGTACTTGGTTCCACTTCACCATCATCAACACCTTCAGTCACTTTGATTTCAGCTTGATGGCATCTGGTTAGTCCAACCTCTCTTTTAACACATACCGGTATTTGGCCTTTATTGTTCCCAAACATCATTTTATCAAAGTTAACTACACACTTCCTCAGTAGTAAG
>NW_013831692.1:0-423 GCF_000517525.1 Limulus polyphemus
TAAACCTCAAATTCCATTCCAAGAAAGTCCACTTGTTCCAAAAGGAGGTGCTTTACTTTGGTCACATTGCAAGTAAGCATGGTGTGCAAACTGATCCTGACAAGGTAAAAGCAGTGCGTGATTGGCCAACACCAGACAATGTGGGAGAGTAAAGAAGTTTCTTGGGACTCTGTACCTTTTACCGGAAGTTTGTGAAGGACTTTGCAACTATAGCTAATCCACTACATGATTTGACCGAAAAAGGCCAGAAGTTTGAATGGACAGTTTCTTGCCAGCATGGTTTTCAAGACATTGAAAGAAAAATTGGTCTCAGCCCCACTTTTAAAGCTTCCAGATCTCTCACTGTCGTACATACTGGATTGTGATGCTAGTAATGTCAGAATTGGAGGAGTGTTGTCTCAGAAAGTGGGCGAAAACGAACAT
>NW_013831693.1:0-422 GCF_000517525.1 Limulus polyphemus
CGATGAAAACTGAAACGGTGAAAACGGTAGATAGCCCAACGTGGATTTTGTTCTAAAAACAAACCTTATTTAAAATGAGTAATAAATGCTGAGCTGTATCTAATTTAATTAAACTAAATCTAATTTCTATACTGTATATCATAAGCGATTTAAAGAAGCGTGTTGATAAATACGACAAATGTACTCATTCTTTTTTTGTTCACTCAACTTTTATTGGCGCTTGCCTCTGTTCTTTTCATAAATAGTTTGTTTGTAATTAAGCCCCCAAGCTACACAATGGGCTATCTGTGCTCTATCCACCACGGGTATCGAAACCCGGTTTCTAGCGTTGGAAGTCCGCAGACATACCGCTGTGCCACTGGGGGCGTTTGTTTGTAATTAAACACAAAGCTACACAATGGGCTATCTGTGCTCTGCCCACC
>NW_013831694.1:0-417 GCF_000517525.1 Limulus polyphemus
AGTATCTGATGATTATAAAATGGCTGTGTTATTAAATTTTATCTTTTCTTTGGTTTTTACTAATGAAGATTTAAGCAGTATTCCACATCTTGATCAGTTGATAAATGGAAACGAGATGAAACAAGATGACTGCATTAATTCTGAGCCGGTTAAGAAAACATTGGGAAGTTTAAAAAATGATAAGGGTCCTGTGTCAGATAATATTTCCCCAAGGGTTTTGAAGGAGGTTAAAGACTGGACATGTGAGCCACTTACTACTGTTTTTTGTCAGTCCTTGAATAATGGGCAGGTACCAGAGGATTGGAAGTTAGCTCCTTCTTTTCAAGGAAGATGATAAAAAGTGTCCCAGTAATTATAGACTCATTAGTCTTACATCAGTTGTGGGAAAAATTTTGGAGTCTCTTAAAGATGCTTTGC
>NW_013831695.1:0-423 GCF_000517525.1 Limulus polyphemus
TATATATTTATACATTTAAAGTTATCTTATATACATATTTATATATTTAAAGTTGTCTTATATACATATTTATATATCTAAAGTTGTCTTATATACATATTTATACATCTAAAGTTGTCTTATATACATATTTATATATTTAAAGTTATCTTATATACATATTTATATATCTAAAGTTGTCTTGTATACATATTTATATATTTAAAGTTGTCTTATATATATATTTATATATTTAAAGTTATCTTATATACATATTTATATATCTAAAGTTGTCTTATATACATATTTATATAACTAAAGTTGTCTTATATACATATTTAAAGTTGTCTTATATACATATTTATATAACTAAAGTTGTCTTATATACATATTTAAAGTTGTCTTATATACATATTTAAAGTTGTCTTATATACATATTTAAAG
>NW_013831696.1:0-423 GCF_000517525.1 Limulus polyphemus
GAATGAAAATTTATCCAGTACAAACAAGCATCTAATGGAAACTTTGAATGAAAATTTATCCAGCACAAACGAGCATCTAATGGAGATTTTGAATGAAAATTTATGCAGTACAAAGAAGCATCTAATGGAGATTTTGAATGAAAATTTATCCAATACAAAGAAGCATCTAATGGAGATTTTGAATGAAAGTTTATCCAGTATAAAGAAGCATCTAATGGAGACTTTGAATGAAAATTTTTCCAGTACAAAGAAGAATCTAATTTAGACTTTGAATGAAACTTTTTCCAGTACAAACAAGCATCTAATGGAGATTTTGAATTAAAATTTATCTAGTACAAAGAAGCATCTAATGGAGATTTTGAATGAAAATTTATCTAGTACAAAGAAGCATCTAATGGAGATTTTGAATGAAAATTTATCCAG
>NW_013831697.1:0-667 GCF_000517525.1 Limulus polyphemus
ATCTTCCAAACACTTGAATTAACTTACTTTATTTAGTAATGAAAAATAAATAAATAAACTAAATCCACGTAAATTAATACACATAAGCAACCACTATCGAATCTAAACTTAAATACACTGTTAATTTCAGTACAGAAAGTTCCTTTACCATTACAACGTTGATAATGATCTTATTAGAGATAAAACTTCGTATCTAAATAAACACTCTTCCTGAAAACATAGAGTAGACGTTGTAACTTTCAAAAAGTTTTATAATTAAAAACAAAATAATAATAATTTTGAAATTTATATTAATTAATTTTACTATTTTCGATATACCAGTGTTACTATTCATAAATTTTATTCTACAAATATCGTCAAGTCCTGAGTTTCAACAATGTATTGTTAATACAAATATTGTCAAGTCCTGAGTTTCAACAATGTATTGTTAATACAAATATTGTCGAGTCCTGAGTTTCAACAATGTATTGTTAATACAAATATTGTCAAGTCCTGAGTTTCAACAATGTATTGTTAATACAAATATCGTCAAGTCCTGAGTTTCAACAATATATTGTTAATACAAATATTGTCGAGTCCTGAGTTTCAACAATGTATTGTTAATACAAATATTGTCAAGTCCTGAGTTTCAACAATGTATTGTTAATACAAATATCGTCAAGTCCTG
>NW_013831698.1:0-761 GCF_000517525.1 Limulus polyphemus
TCATGTAATAAATCAAACACAGTGGCACTCTGCTCACCTCTTTCCATTTTTGGAAATGCTCCCTTGTTTACACTTACTTCTATATATGACATGCATAACCAATTGGAAGCTTAGAATGCTCCCTAGTGGCTTTCTCAGCAATTTTAATGGACTTGGTACCATTTCTTTCTTTTGAACCAATATTTCAGCGAGGTATGGTGTGTCTTTAATCTGCTCGAAATTGGTTTAGACTAAAATACATCTTAGTTACTAAGCTTGATAAATTACAGTGGAATTCCATGGTATTAATGTAGTAGTTTATGATTTTTTAGTTATTCAAATGTATATTCAAAATATAAAAAAAATATTTTGTTTCATATCCTCCATGTGTAACCTACATCAAACAGCAACTAGGCACAAAGGTCATAACTAGAAGAGATAATTGGTTTGCTTTACTGCTTTAGTTACTGTTCTATGTTTTAAGAAAAATAAGTTTAAGAACTTATTTCAAAATAGCAATAATCTATATACATATATAATGTATAATAATTGAAATGTGACTGTATTTTACAAAATACTAGTCTACTAAAACACAGCCAAGACAGGTCATTTCGTAAAGACCAAAGGTCATTTTGATGTTATTTGATAAGGTAACACAAGTGC
This sequence comes from Limulus polyphemus, assembly GCF_000517525.1. Lineage (NCBI taxonomy): Eukaryota > Metazoa > Arthropoda > Merostomata > Xiphosura > Limulidae > Limulus > Limulus polyphemus. The sequence continues at coordinate 643 of NW_013831698.1, forward strand.
ATGTGAGCCTCGTTATGGTAACTTCTGTACTGTTAGCCAGGCATGGCTGAAAGGTCAATATAATAAAAAATAATAAATACATATAAATGTATAATGTTATGAGATTTAAGCTATTTAGT
>NW_013831699.1:0-422 GCF_000517525.1 Limulus polyphemus
GTCTGGTTATACTTTCGTGTTGTATTATTTTTGTTGGATCAATTCACTTATTTCTACTCTCCTGCCCACTAGTGCTGCTTGTCAGATCAGGTTCTTTGGTTATACTTTCTTGTTGCATTATTTTTGTTGGACCAATGCATTTATTTCTACTCTCCTGCTCACAAGTGCTTCTTGTCAGATCAGGTTCTCTGGTTATACTTTTGTGTTGTATTATTTTTGTTGGATCAATTCTCTTATTTCTACTCTCCTGCCCACTAGTGCTGCTTGTCAGATCAGGTTCTCTGGTTATACTTTCTTGTTGTATTATTTTTGTTGGATCAGTTCATTTATTTCTACTCTCCTGCCCACTAATGCTTCTTGTCAGATCAGGTTCTCTGTTTATACTTTCGTGTTGTATTATTTTTGTTGGATCAATTCACTTA
>NW_013831700.1:0-420 GCF_000517525.1 Limulus polyphemus
ACTCTAATCCCCTATAGTGATGGCACATGATGTGACATACATTCGGCATATTATGCTGTTTGAATAGAAGAAGGGAAACAACGCCTCTGTAGCCACAAAGAATAGCAAAGAAGTTTATGGGAATGTTTTGTACATTCGTAAGTTTCAATGATGGTTCAGCAAATTTCGTTCAGGTGACTTTAGCCTTAAAATCTGTGATGGAAGGAGCCGAAATGAAGGGGACATCAAAGGAGTAATTCATTCCGAACTCGTCAATCCACAGCGAACTGTCAATGCAGAGATCTATAGTCAACAACTGGAACGTTTAAATCAAGCCTTTCATCAGAAACGCCCTTCATTCATCAATCGGAAAAGTGTTCTTCTTCACGACAATGCACCTCCACATGTAGCACGTTTGACGCAACTCAAGATTATGGAGTT
>NW_013831701.1:0-422 GCF_000517525.1 Limulus polyphemus
CGTATTTAAATGTTTATTATCCACCTTAAGTTTTGCTCTAAACCGGGAGGTAAATATAACACATCGCATTTAAATGTTTATTATCCACCTTAAGTTTTGCTCTAAACCGTTTTAAGTACGTAATTAATATCAATTAGAAAAGAGGTCAAATTAGTATAATTTAATTTACATAATGTTCATTGGCAAGCTGACATAAAATTAATAAATGACTATAATGTTTTTTTTCACAATTCAAGGAAGTTCAGTAAATTAACAATGATTGTTTGTTTGTTTGTTTGTTTTGAATTTCGCGCAAAGCTACACGAGGGCTATCTGCGCTAACCGTCCCTAATTTAGCAGTGTAAGACTAGAGGGAAGACAGCTAGTCATCACCACCCACCGCCAACTCTTGGGCTACTCTTTTACCAACGATAGTGGGATTG
>NW_013831702.1:0-423 GCF_000517525.1 Limulus polyphemus
GTCCGGATTCAGTGCTAATGTTGTAAGGAATGATGTCTAGATTCAGTGCTAATGTTGTAAGGAATGATGTCTAGATTCAGTGCTAATGTTGTAAGGAATGATGTCCGGATTCAGTGCTAATGTTGTAAGGAATGATATCCACAGCGGTATGTCTGCAGACGTACGACGCTAGAAACCGGGTTTCGATACCCGTGGTGGGCAGAGCACAGATAGCCCTTTGTGTAGCTTTGTGCATAAATTACAAAAAATCCTTTATAGTGATGGCACACGACGAGACACACATTCGGCATGTAATGCTGTTTGAATACAAGAAGAGAAACAACACATCTGTAGCCATAAAGAATATCAAAGTTTATGGAAATGTTTTGAACGTTCGTAAGTGTCAACGATTTTAGTCTTAAAAACTGTGATGGCAGGGACCGA
>NW_013831703.1:0-510 GCF_000517525.1 Limulus polyphemus
ACAGTAATATCAGGTGGTCTCGTGTTCACAGTGTTAACCAGCAGGTACAGTAATATCACGTGGTTTCGTGTTTCAAAGTGTTAACCAGCACGTACCGTAATATCACGTGGTTTCGTGTTTCAAACGGTCAACCGGCTCCTACCGTAATGTTAAGTGGTCTAACCTTACTAACGATAACCAGCTGGGAAACATATAAAAACGTTTAAGAAACCAAACTGTCGTTTCTCTTTAGTTTGACAGAGTAACACCATTTTTAACAACAGGTTGTATAAACTTGCCTGCTCCTAAATCAATGTCTGATTTAGCTCAAAATTAGTGTTAATAATTAACGTTAGTTTATTACAGCACCAACAACGCTTAGTTGGGCTACATCAGCAACATCACCATCACCAGCTATACTACAACAGTAACATCATCATCAGCTGGACTACAACAGTAACATCATCATCATCAGCTGGACTACAACAGTAACATCGTCATCAGCTGGACTACAACAGTAACATCATCATC
>NW_013831704.1:0-420 GCF_000517525.1 Limulus polyphemus
TAGTCTTGTATATGTATAAGACGGTCACAACGTGACGGGAACAGTGTAGTGAGTAATTGAATGTATGCAGACAAAATATTGTTGGCCACGTGAGATATAGCGTTTGTTATAGCGCGACTGTTGAAATTAAGTATATCGTAAAGTTGTATTCGGAAAGAATAAACCAGTTTTATTACGAAAGGACTTGTGTCGCTAAAGTTTCGTCGGAACGAAGTTACGGAAAATCAACTAACGACTGGAGGCATAACAAATTGGTGTCAGAAGTGGGATAGAAAAAAAATGGAAACGCGAAGCGGCAAATCAAACTACAGCCTAGCAGACTTGATGGCAGCAATACAAGAACAGCAAAAGAAACAAGAAGAACGAGAAGAGAAATTTACAACAGTTGTTAGATGAAAAAGAAAAGAAACAAGAAGAACG
>NW_013831705.1:0-421 GCF_000517525.1 Limulus polyphemus
GATTTCAACATTCGCGCTAAAAGAAACGCTATAACGAACGTTAACTTCAATAATACTTTCTCATTGCAGATCAATTACTCACTACCTACACACACTGTTGTCCCGTCACGTTGTCACCCTCTTATATATACCAGCCTACCCTATATCTAGTAATCTCCCGACAATTCACGAAGGTACAAGATATTTCCAGAAAGCAGGGGCGTGACACTAGTCACGTGCCCTCGCTGACGCAACAGTATGTTAAGGTCATTGACACTGGTCAGTTTTATTTATCTAGCATCAGCGATATGTTTATTTTACTACACTTTTTAAACCAAAGACAGTACAGATATTTCGTTTGCAAAAACATTTCCATTAGGGATTTATTACACTGACAATCAATATAATAGTGTCAACAACGAAGGTCACGTGACGATCGTAT
>NW_013831706.1:0-422 GCF_000517525.1 Limulus polyphemus
GCCTATTGTTATATGTTTGTTATATACATATGTATATAAATATACTAGCCAACCCGTGACCAGTTGAATCCCCCACTATTCAGAAGTTATGAAGAATTCAAGCTAATTTCAATCTTGCGCCGAAATGAAGGTTTATTTTGAGATAATTTACTTAAATATTTCAATCAATTCATGTTATTCATAATTCAAGAAAAGATATTTGATTGTTAATCGGGAGTAAAAGTAAAGACCATTTCATTTTTCAAAAAAGTGAAGTCAGAGTTTTCAGGTATTGTGATGAATTATTTCATTATGTTATGGTCTTTCGTCTTAAGCCTTCTATAAATAAGAAACAGTAACACTTTATTTTGTCTTCGAATTACCTACCATAACCAAGGCACATTATTGAGAAATTCTTCAAGATCTTGTTTTTGTCATCTTAC
>NW_013831707.1:0-423 GCF_000517525.1 Limulus polyphemus
AATCACTTTAAAGAGAAGGATAATGAGTGGGATCAACACCAAAACAATGCACCAATCATTTTAAAGAGAAGGATAAAGAGTGGGATCAACACCAAAACACCACACCAATCACTTTAAAGAGAAGGATAATGAGTGGGATCAACACCAAAACAATGCACCAATCACTTTAAAGAGAAGGATAAAGAGGGTGGTAATAATTTCAAATGTAATTCTTACAAGTCCTATTACAAGTTTTCAGTGTGAAATATGCTGTTGTTTCTGTACATTTACACACATATTTCACACATTTCTGGACGATTCTTTGTTGTCAGATAACTTTAATTAATATATAGTCCAAACCTTCGTGTGTGTGCGCACGAGCCCTCTATGTACTGCAAAAAATATTTCCAGTTAATTTTATGGTTTAACTTTGTCTCTCATTAC
>NW_013831708.1:0-414 GCF_000517525.1 Limulus polyphemus
TACCTGATATTAAGGAAGTGGTCTCTTTCAGTGAGCTCTTTTCTTCGTCTCCTGCACTACCTGATATTAAGGAACTGGTCTCTTTCAGTGAGCTCTTTTCTTCATCTCTTGCACTACCTGATGTTAAGGAAGTGGTCTCTTTCAGTGAGCTCTTTTCTTCATCTCTTGCACTACCTGATATTAAGGAACTGGCCTCTTTCAGAGAGCTCTTTTCTTCATCTTTTGCACTACCTGATATTAAGGAACTGGTCTCTTTCAGTGAGCTCTTTCTTTGCCTCTTGCACTACCTGACATTAAAGGACTGAGTTTTCTTATATCTATTGAATGTGTAAATCACACTACTTAGTGAACAGCCAGGCTCTTATGTAATATCTTTCTTAAAACCAACAGCTTGTTAAAGATTTAACTGACTCT
>NW_013831709.1:0-424 GCF_000517525.1 Limulus polyphemus
GTGAAAGCTACATATATGCCATATGCAATAGAAGTGAAAGCTACATATACGCGGTATGTTATAGGAGTCAAAGATACATATATGTGGTATGCTACAAAAGTGAATGCTACATATACGCGATATGCTATGGAAGTGAAAGCTACATATAGACGAGACGCTATAGAAGACAAAGCTACCTACACACGGTATGCTAGAGAAGTGAGAGAACATACACACGGTATGCTAGAGAAATGAAAGCCACATGTACGCGGTATGCTATAGAAGTTAAAACTACATATATCTGGTATGCTATAGAAGGGAAAGCTACATATACGCGGTATGCTATAGAAGTTAAAACTACAAATATCTGGTATGCTATAGAAGGGAAAGCTACATATACGCGGTATGCTATAGAAGGGAAAGCTACATATACACGGTATGCTAT
>NW_013831710.1:0-423 GCF_000517525.1 Limulus polyphemus
CATGGGTCCAAGTCAGTCTAATGTTGTAATCTACCATCTTAGTGGAGTGGAAGAACATGGGTCCAAGCCAGTATAATGGTGTAATCTACCATCTTTGTAGAGTTGGGAAACATGGGTCCGAGACATTCTAATGTTGTAATCTACCATCTTCGTGGAGTGGAGAAACATGGGTCCAAGTCAGTTTAATGTTGTAATCTGCCACCTTCATGGAGTAGAGAAACATGTGTCCAATTCAGTCTAATGGTGTAATCTACCATCTTGGTGGAGTGGAAAAACATGGGTCCAAGTCAGTCTAATGTTGTAATCTACTATCTTTGTGGAATGGAAAAACATGGGTCCAAGTCAGTCTAATGTTGTAATCTACCATCTTTTTGGAGTGGAAAAACATGGGTCCAAGTCAATCTAATGTTGTAATCTACCATC
>NW_013831711.1:0-422 GCF_000517525.1 Limulus polyphemus
AAATAGCTTAAATCTCATAACATTATACATTTATATATATTTATTATATTGACCTTTCAGCCATGCCTGGCTAACAATACAGAAGTTACAATGACACGGCTCACATGCACTCATGTTAACGTATCAAATAACATAAAATTGAACTTTAGTCTGTACAAAGTAACTTGTCTTTCCTGTATTTTAGTAGACTAGTATTTTATAAAATACAGTCAAATTTCAATTATTATAGATTATATATGCATATGGATTATTCCAATTTTTGAAATAAGTTCTTAAACTTATTTTTCTTAAAACATACAACAGTAACTAGATAAGTAAAGCAAACAATTATCTCTTCTAGTTACGACCTTTGAACTCGGTTGCTAATAAGCCTTTAAAAAAATTGCACACGAAGGACATGAAATAAATATTTTTTTAGGTTT
>NW_013831712.1:0-422 GCF_000517525.1 Limulus polyphemus
AATTATGTTTGAAATTATGAACATTGCTCAACATCATGAAAATTAAACCTTATTTTCAATAAGCAATCCTGAAAAATATTTGGGGGTGCTTAACTTTTTTGCAGGTGTATATATAATAAAGTATATGTAAGGCTAAACTTTACATCACAATTTGAATATTAACTGCACTTCGATAATTTAAATTTTTGCTTCAGGAATGTGTAGTCTATGTAATACAAGCGAAGAAAAAAAAAAACGATTACGAATTCATTGCTCTGGTATTTCGCTTTGGCCTTCGTCAGTGGCAACTCTCCACGTCTAACTTTCCTGGGGCCAGTAATCGTTTTATTTATTTTTTACAATTACGGCGCTAATATTCCAGTAGACACTGCATACTATAAAATAAAATTAATTTTTTAAAGTCTGTCGTAAACTTTTCTTTT
>NW_013831713.1:0-422 GCF_000517525.1 Limulus polyphemus
GTGGCGTGAAACTAGTCATGTAACTTCGCTGACGCAACACTGCCCCTTCCTTAGTATTGTTCGTTCCGAACAATAACCACATAAAATAAACCAATAACAATTAACAATAACTTAATTAAATCTACAGAATTACAAACACAAAATTACAATTCATCAAAGACTTCTTCCGTAATGGTCTCCGTCTTGTTGGCTTCTGCTTCATGTGGAGTTCATCTGCTTCATCAGTAAATGTCCTATCATCGGTAACAATCACATCAGTGGTAGTAACTTCACCAAGAGCTTCACCGTTTCCCTTCTAAAAACTCAGTAGAGTTTCTTCTTCGACAGTTGCTTCTTCAAGTTGGCACGTCTTCAGCAGAGTCATTTGTTCTGTTGTCCACTATGTCCCAACTGAAATGTCCTGGACCGTGATAACGCCAGAG
>NW_013831714.1:0-422 GCF_000517525.1 Limulus polyphemus
ATATATATATATATATATATATATATATGACAAAAGACCCGGATGTTGCGGAGAGACACCAATAATTATTACTTGGCTTAGCACGTGATGATTTCATTTTTAGATTGTGAAATGAGGTAGAACGTCCTAAACAAAAAGTGAAGTTAGTTTCTGTAAGCTGCACTACACTTTAAACACGTGTAACTACAATGTCTGTTTATATGGTGGCTCCTTGTTATTATTAACAAGCAATGAGTGCCCGGCATGGCCAGGTGGATAAGGCGCTCGACTCACAATCTGAGGGTCGCGGGTTCGAATCCGTATCCCACCAAAAATGCTCGCCCTTTCACGTCCGTGGGGGCGTTATAATGTGACGGTCAAATCCCACTATTCGTTGGTAAAAGAGTAGCCCAAGAGTTGGCGGTGGGTGGTGATGACTAGCT
>NW_013831715.1:0-423 GCF_000517525.1 Limulus polyphemus
CTTTACGCAACAACTCACCTCTCCCTTATAATCTGGAGTAGTTATATATATATGTAAAGAAATCAATTAATACACACCCAATACCCCTTTACACAACAACTCACTTCTCCCTTATAATCTGGAGTAGTTATATATGTATATATATGTGTAAAGAAATCAATTAATACACACCCAATACCTCTTTACACAACAACTCACCTCTCCCTTACAATCTGGAGTAGTTATATATATATATGTAAAGAAATCAATTAATACACACCCAATACCTCTTTATATAACAACTCACCTCTCCCTTATAATCTGGAGTAGTTATATATATATATGTGTAAAGAAATCAATTAATACACACCCAATACCCCTTTACACAACAACTCACCTCTCCTTTATAATCTGGAGTAGTTATATATATATGTGTAAAGAAAT
>NW_013831716.1:0-422 GCF_000517525.1 Limulus polyphemus
TAACCCCGATTACAAGATACCGACTCTGAAGGTCTTCAGGTATCAATATTTAACCCGATTAAAATATACTGACTCTGAATGTCTTCAGGTATCAATATTTAACCCGATTATAAGATACTGACTCTGAATGTCTTCAGGTATCAATATTTAACCCGATTACAAGATACTGACTCTGAATGTCTTCAGATATCAATATTTAACCTGGTTACAGGATACTGGCTTTGAATGTCTTCAGGTATCAATATTTAACCCGATTACAAGATACTTACTCTGAATGTCTTCAGGTATCAATATTTAACCTAATTACAAGATACTGACTTTGAAGGTCTTCAGGTATCAGTATTTAACCTGGTTATAAGATACTCACTCTGAAGGTCTTCAGGTATCAATATTTAATCTGATTACAAGATACTGACTCTGAA
>NW_013831717.1:0-856 GCF_000517525.1 Limulus polyphemus
AGTAATGTATGTAGTTAAATACATGGATAAGCTGGACTTCACAATGACTCTAATGTATGTAGTTAAATACACGAATAAGCTGGACTTCCCAATGACTCTAATGTATGTAGTTAAGTACACGAATAAGCTGGACTTCACAATGACTAATGTATGTAGTTAAATACACAACGTACAACATGCTCAACAAGAGTTTTACTAACCTAATGTCATTGTGAAAGTTAGTTGAAAACTTTTAATATTATATACTTGTGTTTAATAAACATTCTGACATAATTATTTTATCCTATTCTATTAGATATATATAATAAACACCACGACATAATTATTGTATCCTATTCTATAATATGTGCATAATAAATACCAACATAATTATTGTATCCTATTCTATAATATGTGCATAATAAACACCAACATAATTATTGTCACATATTATAGAATAGGATAAAATAATTATGTTGTGGTGTTTATTATACACATATAATAGAATAGGATAAAATAATTATGTTGGTGTTTATTATACACATGTAATAGAATAGGATACAATAATTATGTTGGTGTTTATTATACACATGTAATAGAATAGGATTATAATAAACACCAACATAATTATTTTATCCTATTCTATAATATGTGTATAATAAACACCACGACATAATTATTTTATCCTATTCTATTACATGTGTATAATAAACACCATGACATAATTATTTTATCCTATTCTATTACATGTGTATAATAAACACCATGACATAATTATTTTATCCTATTCTATTGTATGTGTATAATAAACACCGTGACTTAATTATTTTATCCTATTCTATTACATGTGTTATAAACACCACAACTTAATTATTTT
>NW_013831718.1:0-422 GCF_000517525.1 Limulus polyphemus
TTCGATACAAAAAAAATGTGCTGATGGCTTTGTTATGTCACCATTTCCAATTGAGATAAATAGAGGCCTTGTACAAAGATACATTGCTAGATGAGAAACCTTTAGTATATTTTTCATCTCAAATATTCGCATAGGTATATAATATAAAAACAACTACATACGCTAAAAACTTAAACCACCAGAAAAAAAAAAAACATCTTGGCAGATGGCGCTAAAGATTCAATGCATTTTTCATAATAAAAGAGAAAAGCCATTACAGAAACCTGGGGAAATTTGGTACTTTAACCTTGGTGGAGATGTTCTGGACATTTTCATTAGTTCTGTAAGAAAAATCAAGAATGCTGGTTCACAACAGAATAAATTAGAAACAAGTTATTAATGTATGACTTATAACTGAAATACAACTGTATAACCAACAGAAT
>NW_013831719.1:0-422 GCF_000517525.1 Limulus polyphemus
GTTTGAGTCGTAACAGAAGACATGTGAAGCTAAAGGTGTAAAGTGCAGACACGGTAGTAACTCAGGTTACAGGCAGTCTTAGTTTGAGTGGTAACAGAAAACATGGGAAGCTAAAGGTGCAGAGTGCAGACACGGTAGTAACTCATGTTACAGACAGCCTTAGTTACATATAACCTGTGTGAGTGGTAACAGAAGACATGTGAAGCTAAAGGTGTAGAGTGCAGACACGGTAGTAACTCAGGTTACAGACAGCCTTAGTTTGAGTGGTAACAGAAAACATGTGAAGCTAAAGGTGTAGAGTGCAGACACGGTTTGTAATTCAGGTTACAGACAGCCTTATTTTGAGTGGTAGCAGAAGACATGTGAAGCCAAAGATATAGAGTGCAGACACGGTAGTAACTCAGGTTATAGACAGCCTGTTT
>NW_013831720.1:0-422 GCF_000517525.1 Limulus polyphemus
AATACAATATATTAATTTAAAATATTTGAAAATGAAACCTATTAAGTAATACAATATATTAATTTGAAATATTTGAAAATGAAACCTATTAAGCAATACAATATATTAATTTAAAATATTTGAAAATGGAACCTATTACATAATACAATATATTAATTTAAAATATTGAAAATGAAACCTATTACATAATACAATATATTAATTTAAAATATTTGAAAATGAAACCTATTAAGCAATACAATATATTAATTTAAAATATTTGAAAATGAAACCTATTAAGTAATACTATATATTAATTTGAAATACTTGAAAATGAAACCTATTAAGTAATACAATATATTAATTTGAAATATTTGAAAATGAAACTTATTAAGTAATACAATATATTAATTTAAAATATTTGAAAATGAAACCTATTAAGT
>NW_013831721.1:0-427 GCF_000517525.1 Limulus polyphemus
TGGTACACAATTAAAAACATTTTATATAGGCCTATCTATGGCCTTCAAAAAGTTCACGACTCTACACGTTTGACGTTACAACGTCATCCTCAGGAGTGAATTACAAGACAATTGCCAAAGTATTTATAGCTTGTTAGTAGGTCATTGACCTGCATACCTAAATAAAATGTTTCTAATTGTGTACCAGTTTAACGTTGAATATTATTTATGATTTTAACCCCTAGGTTTATTCACAAAACCAAAAGTAACTACGAAGATTATCTGATCTTGTCTTCCAAAATTAGTCTGTGTCGATGATTCTAGTATTTCTCCCAGTTTATTTTGTGTCAAGTTGACATGGCGTGTTCTGCAATGGTTGAATTTTGTGCTTTCATGAGCCTTGTACTGTCTTTATGTTCTTTTATTCTTGTCGTGAGTCTTCTTCCCG
>NW_013831722.1:0-422 GCF_000517525.1 Limulus polyphemus
GAGCTTTCTTATTCTTTTCATTCGGATTAAATTGATAAATTATTGGAGCTGAACGTTAGTGAGCTCTCTTCTTCTTTTGATTCGGATAAAATTGATAAATTGTTGGAGCTGAACGTCAGTGAGCTTTCTTCTTCTTTTCATTCGGATTAAATTGATAAATTATTTGAGCCTAACGTCAGTGAGCTCTCTTCTTTTTAATTCGGATCAAATTTATAAATTATTGGAGCTGAAAGTTAGTGAACTCTCTTCTTCTTTTCATTCGGATCATATTGATAAATTATTGGAACTAAACGTCAGTGAGCTCTCTCCTTCTTTTTATTCGGATCAAATTGATGAATTGCTGGAGCTAAACGTTAGTGAGCTCTCTTCTTCTTTTTATTCGGATAAAATTGATAAATTATTGGAACTAAACGTTAGTAAGC
>NW_013831723.1:0-493 GCF_000517525.1 Limulus polyphemus
TTTTTTCCAAAAACTTTGTCTTCAAAATAGGGGTGTGTCTTATATTCCGAAAAATGTGGCAATTGGGTAGTATAGACGGTGTTATGTGTTGTGAATTTATTGTGTTTTTCTTCACAGGTTGGCGTTTAAATAAGTTCTCAAGTTATCCTTTCATTATAAACTGTTGTTCATATTATCACAGAAGAAAGGAAACTTATTACCTAGTTATAAAAGCAGTTGTTGGCAAATCAGAGAGTAGCTAAGAACAACCATGCCCATTACAAACACGCGGGTTACTGACTAGCAGTGGGACCGGGTGCAGATTTGACTTTGTGTGCATCAGATATTTTCAAACTTAAACGCAGGTTTTCCCCGTAAGGATTAGACTTGTACATGTTTTTCAATTTTAGTTTTCAGTAGGGCAAGGTGGTTAGGGCGCTCGACTCGCAATCTGAGGGTCGCGGGTTCGAATCCCCGTCACACTAAACATGCTTGCCCTTTCAGCCGTGGGGGC
>NW_013831724.1:0-422 GCF_000517525.1 Limulus polyphemus
CTCTTCTCCGTGGATAACACGTGTTCAGTTATAAATTAATATAAAGGAATGAAAATTAAGACCATCCTATATATTATACAGGTAAACAATATCCTTAATTCGTTTTCTAACGTTAATAACACCTTAATCCGTTTCTTTAAGTCCCTTAACACATTTACTAGGAGGTAAACAATATCCTTAATTCGTTTCTTTAAGTCCCTTAATACATTTACTAGGAGGTAAACAATATCCTTAATTCGTTTTCTAACGTTAATAACACCTTAATCTGTTTCTTTAAGTCCCTTAATACATTTACTAGGAGGTAAACAATATCCTGAATTCGTTTTGTAACGTTAATAACACCTTAATCCGTTTCTTTAAGTCCCTTAACGCATTTACTAGGAGGTAAACAATATCCTTAATTCGTTTCTTTAAGTCCCTTA
>NW_013831725.1:0-422 GCF_000517525.1 Limulus polyphemus
CCATACTCATCTTTAGCCTTACTTAGTAAAACTACACCACGAAAACTTAGGTGTAACTCTAGTTACCGAATTTATAACCTCCATTCTCATCTTTAGCCTTACTTGGTACAACAACTCCACGAACACCTAGGTGTAACTATAGTTACAGAATTTAAAACCACCATACTCATCTTTAGCCTTACTTGGTACAAGAACTCCACGAACACCTAGGTGTAACACTAGTTACAAAATTTATTACCACCATACTTATCAATAGCCTTACTTGGTACAACTACTCTATAAACACCTAGGTGTAACTATAGTTACCGAATTTATAACCACCATACTCATCTTTAGCGTTATTTTGTACAACAACTCCACGAACACCTAGGTGTAACTCTAGTTACCGAATTTATAACCACCATACACGTCATTAGCGTTAT
>NW_013831726.1:0-756 GCF_000517525.1 Limulus polyphemus
TTTACACCAATTCCCTGTTTACTCACTATATTGTTTACACTAATTCCCTGTTTACTCACCATATTGTTTACACCAATTCCCTGTTTACTCACCATATTGTTTATACCAATTCGCTGTTTACTCACCATATTGTTTACACCAAGTCTCTATTTACTCACCATATTGTTTATAGCAAGACCCTGTTTACTTACCATATTGTTTACACCAATTCCCTGTTTACTCAGCATATTGACTAAACCAAGTCTCTGTTTTCCCACCATATTGTCTAAACGAAGTCTCTGTTTACTCACCATATTGTTTATACAAGTTCCATCTTTTCTCACCATATTGCCTAAACCAAGTCTCTGTTTACTCACCATATTGTTTATACAAGTTCCATGTTTTCTCACCATATTGCCTATAGCAAGACCCTGTTTACTCGCCATATATAGATATACACCAAATCCTTATAAAGCCATCTTCACCTGGAACACATTCATTACAAGGCAGTTACACAACATCCTTCTTTTCCATTTTTATTTTTGCTGTGGTTGTTTAAAGCTTATCTTAGTTGAAGTGGATAGGAAAGGCTCATTAAACTTGTTTTTTCTTCGAGCATCAAAGCAGATCTTGTCATCCAGGAAGTCTGTACGGTCTAACCTACTTTGTTATCTCGTGAATATTGTTTTGAAAACTGCTCGAGAAAGGTTTTCCTCAATTTACTCCAATTAAGCAATAATTTATCTTCTGGTTCACTTCACAAATATTCATTAAAGC
>NW_013831727.1:0-423 GCF_000517525.1 Limulus polyphemus
ATTTAATTTAAGTAAGAAACAGGGTATCTCGCAGATACCCTATTTATAAGATAAATAATAACAGATACACTATTTATTATCTCACAGATATCCTATTTATAAGTCGATGGGAGGGGTAGAACTTGTTTTATTATACTTTATAAGGTAAATAATAACAGATACCTATTTTATTATCTCACAGATACCCTCTTTATAAGATAAATAATAACAGATACCCTATTTATTATCTCACAGATACCCTCTTTATAAGATAAATAATAACAGATACCCTATTTATTATCTCACAGATACCCTATTTATAAGGTACATAATAACAGATACCCTATTTATAAGTCGATGGGAGGGGTAGAACTTGTTTTATTGTACTTTATAAGGTAAATAATAACAGATACCCTATTTATAAGTCGATGGGAGGGGTAGAAC
>NW_013831728.1:0-422 GCF_000517525.1 Limulus polyphemus
CTTATTGATGTGTCTACAGGCTGTAGTCTGACCTGACAGTACTTATTGACGTGTCTACAGGCTGTAGTCTGGCCTGACAGTACTTATTGACGTGTCTACAGACTGTAGTCTGGCCTGACAGTACTTATTGATGTGTCTATAGGCTACAGTCCAACCTGATAATACTTATTGACGTGTCTACAGGCTGTAGTCTGGCCTGACAGTACTTATTGGCGTGTATACAGGCTACAGTCCAACCTGACAGTACTTATTGATGCATCTACAGGCTGTGGTCTGGCCTGGCAGTACTTATTGATGCGTCTACAGGCTGTAGTCTGGCCTGACAGTACTTATTGATGCGTCTACAGGCTGTAGTCTGGCCTGACAGTACTTATTGATGTGTCTACCGGATGTAGTCTGGCCTGCCTGTACTATTGATGCGT
>NW_013831729.1:0-420 GCF_000517525.1 Limulus polyphemus
TCCCCGTCACTTTATTTGCCGGCTTATATATTGTTGCGTCAGCGAGGTCAGGTGACTAGTATCACGCCACGTCCTTCTCTCGAACCTTCGTGAATTATCGGGAGACTACTAGATTGGGGGTAGGCTCGTATATTTATAAGATGGTCACAACGTGAAGAGGTAATGAGTAATTGAACTGCAGTCAGAGAGTATTGTTGAACTGAGCACGTGAGACATTCGTCGTTATAGCGTTTGTTATGGCGCGACTGTTGAAATTAAGTGTATCACAAAGTTATATTTAGAAAGAATAAACCAGTTTTATTTAAGAAAGGACTTGTGTCGCTAAAGTTTCGTCGGAACGAAGTTACAGAAAATTAACTAACGAACAGAGATGTAACAATACTATAAAAGGGTCACTCGTCTCTTCGTAAATCTTCTAGA
>NW_013831730.1:0-423 GCF_000517525.1 Limulus polyphemus
TGAGTTTGTGAGATGTAAGCGCTATTCGATGTTTTACCATTGGTGAGTTTGTGTGATGTAAGCGCTATTCGATGTTTTACCATTGGTGAGTTTGTGAGATGTAAGCGCTATTCGATGTTTTACCATTGGTGAGTTTTTGAGATGTAAGCACTATTCGATGTTTATCATTGGTGAATTTGTGAGATGTAAGCGCTATTCGATGTTTACCATTGGTGAATCTGTGAGATGTAAGCGCTATTCGATGTTTTACCATTGGTGAGTTTGTGAGATGTAAGCGCTATTCGATGTTTTACCATTGGTGAGTTTGTGTGATGTAAGCGCTATTCGATGTTTTACCATTGGTGAGTTTTTGAGATGTAAGCGCTATTCGATGTTTTACCATTGGTGAGTTTGTGAGACGTAAGCGCTATTCAATGTTTTACC
>NW_013831731.1:0-423 GCF_000517525.1 Limulus polyphemus
GTATTTAGGTTCACACGTCTGTTCTTACGTTAAGGTAAATATGACCCTGTGTATTTGGTTTACACGTCTGTTCTTACGTTAAGGTAAAGATAACTCTGTGTATTTGGTTTACACGTCTGTTCTTACGTTAAGGTAAAGATGACTCTGCGTATTTGGTTTACACGTCTATTCTTACGTTAAGGTAAAGATAACTCTGTGTATTTGGTTCACACGTCTGTTCTTACGTTAAGGTAAATATGACTCTGTATATTTGGTTTACACGTCTGTTCTTACGTTAAGGTAAAGATGACTCTGCGTATTTGGTTTACACGTCTATTCTTACGTTAAGGTAAAGATAACTCTGTGTATTTGGTTCACACGTCTGTTCTTACGTTAAGGTAAATATGACTCTGTGTATTTGGTTTACACGTCTGTTCTTACGTT
>NW_013831732.1:0-420 GCF_000517525.1 Limulus polyphemus
ACTTGTTAAGCTTTACAGCATTTTTAACACCTGCCACACGAGCCAGGCCAGCATCTTGATGTGGATCAAAAAAAAACTTTAGAAAGGTTTGAGTTGTTTTTATTAAATAAACAGAAGACATCTGGCACTATTTTATAGGTCTAGGACACTGGACCCATGATCTGTGACTGGACCCATGATCTGTGACTGGACTCATGATCTGTGACTGGACCCATGACAGGACCCATGATCTGCGACTGGACCAGATCTGTGACTGGACCCATGATCTGACCCAAGAGACAACTTGGAGAAGTTAAAAATTCAGAAAACAGCTAAAATGAAAGAGAAAAAATATATCATTTAAAAACAATGTTTCACCTCTGTTAAAGCGATGCTATGTTAACAGTAGTAAAACATTGTTTTTAAATGATATGTATATTA
>NW_013831733.1:0-424 GCF_000517525.1 Limulus polyphemus
TCGGAACATTATAACGCCTCCACGGCTGAAAGGGCAAGCATGTTTGGTGTGACGGGGATTCGAACCCGCAACCCTCAGAATGCGAGTCGAGCGCCCTAACCACCTGGCCATGCCGTGGCCTTTTTAACAAGAAAGGAGAACAGAAACAAGCTCGATATTTTTAACTTTGTTTCTCACTTAAATTGTGAAATGCCTTGAGAACATTTTTTTTTATTAAATCGATGGAAGATCTCAAACTTTCAGAAAATAGTTCACTTATTGACGTGTCGTTGCACAGTAGCATTAACTTACATTTATCAAACTTTCAGAAAATAGCTCACTTATTGACGTGTCGTTGCACAGTAGCATTAACTTACATTTATCAAACTTTCAGAAAATAGTTCACTTATTGACGTGTCGTTGCACAGTAACATTAACTTACATT
>NW_013831734.1:0-423 GCF_000517525.1 Limulus polyphemus
TATATATAGGGTGGTATGATATTACTTGAATACCATGTATTTTAAACGTTTACTGGTTAGACTTCTTGGGAAGCCTTAAAGGTGTTATGATTTCAGAACATGCGCAGATATTTGTATACTGTATTTAAGTGTTGTAGTAAATAGATTAGTTGTTACAGGGTTTATTGTATCCCTAGACTCACGTGAAAAACAAGCCTTGCATAAAAGACAACCTGAAAAATTAAGAAAATAATATTGTGATGAGTTGTATGGGAGATCATTTATTATATATACACCTGGAAAAAAGTTAAGCACCCCCAAATATTTTTCAGGATTGCTTATTGAAAATAAGGTTTAATTTTCATGACGTTGAGCAATGTTCATAATTTCAAACATAATTAAAAGGATGTGAGCGTTCAGGTGTGACATTTAAATCAGGCGCGT
>NW_013831735.1:0-422 GCF_000517525.1 Limulus polyphemus
GTTCAGTTAGATAGTTTCGGAATATTTTTCAGTTGAGTTAGACGGTTTCGGGATACTCTTCTGTTGAGTTTGATGGTTTCGGGATATTTTTATGTTGAGTTTGACGGTTTTGGGATTTATATATGTTGAATTAGACGATTTCGGGATTTATATATGTTGAATTAGACGATTTCAGGATATTTTTCTGTCGAGTTAGACGGTTTGGGATATTTTTCTGTTGAGTTTCACGGTTTAGGGATATTTTTCTGTTCAGTTAGATCGTTTCGGAATATTTTTCAGTTGAGTTAGACGGTTTCGGGATACTTTTCTGTTGAGTTTGATGGTTTCGGGATATTTTTCTGTTGAGTTTGATGGTTTAGGGATATTTTCTGTTCTGTTAGACAATTTCAGAATATTTTTCTGTTGGGTTAGATGATTTCGGG
>NW_013831736.1:0-419 GCF_000517525.1 Limulus polyphemus
ACTGTCAATAAGAAGACACAATATTCAACGATAATGTGTACTGTCAGTAAAAAAACACGAGATTTAACAACAATGTGTACTATCAATAAGAAGACACAAGATTTTACGATACTGTGTACTGTCAATAAAAAGACACAAGATTTATAAATACTGTGTACTATCAATAAGAACACACAAGATTTAACAATACTGTGTACTGTCAAAAAGAAGTCACAATATTCAACGATAATGTGTACTGTCAGTAAGAAAACACAAGATTTAACAATAATATGTCCTGTCAATAAGAATACACAAGATTTAACAATACTGTGTACTGTCAATAAGAATACACAAGATTTAACGATACTGTGTACTGTCAATAAGACGACACAAGATTTAACGATACTGTGTACTTTCAATAAGAAGACACAAGATTTAAC
>NW_013831737.1:0-421 GCF_000517525.1 Limulus polyphemus
CTTTAAAGATACGCTGTACATGTACAACGTTTCGATTCTACTTTAAACATACACTCTACATGTACATCGTTTCGATTATACTTTAAACATACACTCTACATGTACAACGTTTCGATTCCACTTTAAAAATACACTCTACATGTACAACGTTTCGATTCTACTTTAAAAATACACTCTACATGTACAACGTTTCGATTATACTTTAAACATACACTCTACATGTACATCGTTTCGAATTTACTTTAAACATACACTCTACATGTACAACGTTTCGATTCCACTTTAAAAATACACTCTACATGTACAGCGTTTCGATTCTATTTTAAACATACACTCTACATGTACATCGTTTCGATTATAATTTAAAAATACACTCTACATGTACAACGTTTCGATTCCACTTTAAAAATACACTCTACAT
>NW_013831738.1:0-695 GCF_000517525.1 Limulus polyphemus
GCTCTAGTTACAGAATTTATAACCACCATTACCAAATGACGCTAAAGATTAGAATGGGGTTATAAATTCGGTAACTAGAGTTAAACCCAAGTGTTAATGTAGTAGTTGTACCACGTAAGGCTAAAGATGAGTATGGTTGTTATAAATTCCGTAACTAGAGTTACACCTAGGTGTTCATGGAGTTGTTGTACCAAGTAAGGCTAAAGATGAGTATGGTGGTTATAAATTCGTTAACTAGAGCTACACCTTGGTGTTCGTGGAGTTGTTGTACCAAGTAAGGCTAAAGATGAGTATGGTGATTATAAATTCGGTAACTAGAGTTACACCTAGATGTTCGTGGAGTTGTTGTACCAAATAATGCTAAAGACGACTATGTTGGTTACAAATTCGGTAACTAGAGTTACACCTTGGTGTTCGTGGAGTTGCTATACCAAATAACGCTAAAGATGAGTTAAAGATGAGTATGGTGGTTAAATTTCGGTAACTAGAGTTACACCTAGGTATTCGTGGAGTTGTTGTACCAAGTAATGCTACAGATCAGTATGGTGGTTACAAATTTGGTAATTAGAGTTACACCTAAGTGTTCGTGGAGTTGCTAGCTTTATTTGGCACAACTACTACATGAACACCTCGGTGTAACTCTAGTTACCGAATTTATAACCACCATACTCATCGTTAGCGTTATTTGGTACAAC
>NW_013831739.1:0-419 GCF_000517525.1 Limulus polyphemus
AGTATCGTTAAATCTCGTATCTTCTTATTGACAGTACACAGTATCGTTAAATCTTGTGTCTTCTTATTGACAGTGCACAATAATGTTAAATCTTGCGTCTTCTTATTGACAGTACACAGTATTGTTAAATCTTGTGTCTTCTTATTGATAAAACACACTATCTTTAAATCTCGTGTCTTCTTATTGATAAAAAACACTATCATTAAATATCGTGTCTTCTAATTGACAGTACATAGTATTGTTAGATTTTGTGTCTTCTTTTTGATAGTACACAGTATTGATAAATCTTGTGTCTTGTTATTGACAGTACACAGTATTGTTAAATCGCGTGTCTTCTTATTGACAGTACACAGTATTATTAAATCTTGTGTTTCTTATTGATAGTACAAAGTATCATTAATACTCGTGTCTTCTTGTTG
>NW_013831740.1:0-421 GCF_000517525.1 Limulus polyphemus
TTCAAATTCGAGAGCTCTGGCCATTGCATCCTCCATGGTAGAGGGGTGTGCTTGCTTCACTTGTATCTTAAGTTGTGGGGCTATCCTAGGCATCTACGAACTGATCCCTCAGCAACAACTTGAGGAGATCGGGTGGTGCAGTTGGGTAGGCCTTGTGTGCCATGCTCTCCAAGTCCTGTGCCAGCTCTTGCAGGCTTTCCCCTTTAGCACGGACTCTCGTCCTGAACCTGGCCCTGTAGACTTCTGACTGGTTTTGGGTTCCGTATCTGAGTTCTAGAGCCGACACCAGTGTTCTATAGCTGTGTCTGTCGGCTGCTGTCAACTGTCCAAGTATTTCCAGTGGTTGTCCCTTCAAGCTCTTTGCCAGATATACCGCTTTCTGCTCCTCTGTCCATCCATTCATCTCTGCCAATAGCTCACA
>NW_013831741.1:0-423 GCF_000517525.1 Limulus polyphemus
ACTTCACCATCATCAACTCTTTCAGTCTGCTTGACTTCAGCTTGATGGCACCTGGTAAGTTCAACCTCTCTTTTGCAGCAACGTCTGCAGTCATTTTTGCAAGGTCTTCGGCTCAGTCCATCAGCATTACCATGAGATTTTCCTTCTCTATATTCAATATTATAATTATACTGGTCTATTTTTCCGATCCAATGTGCTAGTTGTCCCTCTGGGTTTTTTAATGATCTTAACCAGCATAATGCAGCATGGTCTGTCCTAATGGTAAACCTTGCACCATAGAGGTAAGGGTGGAAATATGTCAGACTCTTTGCTATAGCAAGGAGTTCCCTCTGTGTTACGCAGTAGTTCATCTCTGGTCTACTCAAAACCCTACTGAAGTAGGCCACCACATGTTCGTTTTCGCCCACTCTCTGAGACAATACT
>NW_013831742.1:0-671 GCF_000517525.1 Limulus polyphemus
GCAACACCTAGAGATCCTACAATAGTAGCATACAACACCTAGAGACCCTACAGTAGTAACATACAACACCTAGAGGTGCCACAATAGTAGCATACAACACCTAGAGACCCTACAGTAGTAACAAACAACACCTAGAGGTACCACACTAGTAATATACAACACCTAGAGATCCTACAATAGTAACAAACAACACCTAGAGGTGCCACAATAGTAGCATACAACACCTCGAGATCCTACAATAGTAGTATGCAACACCTAGAGATCCTACAATAGTAGCATACAACACCTAGAGACCCTACAGTAGTAACAAACAACACCTAGAGGTACCACACTAGTAATATACAACACCTAGAGATCCTACAGTAGTAACAAACATAACCTAGAGGTGCCACAATAGTAGCATACAACACCTAGAGATCCTACAATAGTAGTATACAACACCTAGAGATCCTACAATAGTAGCATACAACACCTAGAGACCCTACAGTAGTAACAAACAACTCCTAGAGGTACCACACTAGTAATATACAACACCTAGAGATCCTACAATAGTAACAAACATAACCTAGAGGTGCCACAATAGTAGCATACAACACCTCGAGATCCTACAATAGTAGCATACAACACCTAGAGACCCTACAGTAGTAACAAACAACACCTAGAGGTACCAC
>NW_013831743.1:0-424 GCF_000517525.1 Limulus polyphemus
GCATATAGAACACAATTCGAGCTCCTGGCAGAGATGAATGGATGGACGAAAGAGCAGAAAGCAGTGTACCTGGCAACGATCTTGAAGTGACAACCACTGGAAATAGTTGGACTGTTATCAGCAAATGACAGGCGCAACTATAGAGCACTGGTAGCGGCTCTACAACTCGGGTATGGAACTCAAAATCAGTCCAAAGACTACAGGGCTAGGTTTAAGACTAGAGTTCTTGCTAAGGGGGAGAGCCTTCATGAGCTGGCACAGGACTTGGAGAGCATGGCACACAAGGCCTACCCAACTGCACCACCCGATCTCCTCAAGCTATTGACGAGGGATCAGTTTGTAGACGCCTTGGACAGTCCACAACTGAAAATACAAGTGAACCAAGCACACCCCTCTACTATGCAGGGTGCAATGGCCAGAGCTC
>NW_013831744.1:0-419 GCF_000517525.1 Limulus polyphemus
TTGAATAACAATCTGAGGGTTGCGGGGTTGAATCCCCGTCCCACCAAACATGCTCGCCCTTTCAGCCGTGGGGTGTTATAATGTTACAGTCAATCCCACTTGTCCTTGGTAAAAGATAGCCAAAGAGTTGGCAGTGGGTGTCTTCCCTCTGGTCTTTCATTACTAAATTAGGGACGGCTAGTGCAGATAGCCCTCGTGTAGCTTTTCGCAAAATTCAGAACAAACCAAACAAAACTTTACATGTTTGTGAGCATGTTCACGACAATGTTTCAGTCTTAAATGTTGTATGTGGTGTTAGAAACATAACACAATGTAGAAAAAAAATTATTGTTTATTCAAAATTGCAGCAACTAAGAAACATAACAAATTATATATTAGAGAGTTGAAACATAACTTCAGTATCATAATGTTGAAATCCT
>NW_013831745.1:0-425 GCF_000517525.1 Limulus polyphemus
TTATCATGGGATTGATGCAGCACAACTTCCGGTAACTTCCTCGGTATAACTGTTAGCCAAGTCGTCACTTTCCATCTGTAGTTTCCCATCTCCGTACAAGAATACAATTTTCGAGCTTCAACTGGTCCCATTGTGCCCAATAGTGCTTTATCACGGGGCTTAGACTAGACACCTTCTCCCAAGCAGGGTGCACAACACTCGCTTTTAGAAAATTAATCATTGGCCTCAAATCCTGGTCCTTCTCCTGTTCTGCTTTGATATCTGTATTTAGTTCCACTTCATCATCATCAACTTTTTCAGTCGGCTTGACTTCAGCCCGATGGCACCCAATCAGCTCAACCTCTCTTTTAACAGTTACTGGAACTTTGCCTTTGTTATTCCCAAACGTCATTTTATCAAAATCAATTACAAACTTCCTCGGTAGT
>NW_013831746.1:0-841 GCF_000517525.1 Limulus polyphemus
GTTAAAATCATCAAACCACTATAACTCGTATACCCTGTGTTAAAATCATCAAACCACTATAACTCGTATCCCCTATGTTAAAATCATCAAACCACTATAACTCGTATACCCTATGTTAAAATCATCAAACCACTATAACTCGTATCCCCTATGTTAAAATCACCAAACCACTATAACTCGTATACCCTATGTTAAAATCACCAAACCACTATAATTCGTATCCCCTATGTTAAAATCATCAAACCACTATAACTCGTATCCCCTGTATTAAAATCATCAAACCACTATAACTCGTATACCCTATGTTAAAATCATCAAACCACTATAACTCGTATACCCTATGTTAAAATCATCAAACCACTATAACTCGTATACCCTATGTTAAAATCATCAAACCACTATAACTCGTATACCCTATGTTAAAATCATCAAACCACTATAACTCGTATCCCCTATCTTAAAATCATCAAACCACTATAACTCGTATACCCTATGTTAAAATCATCAAACCACTATAACTCGTATACCCTGTGTTAAAATCATCAAACCACTATAACTCGTATACCCTATGTTTTTTAACATAGGGGATACGAGTTATAGTGGTTTGATGATTTTAACATAGGGTATACGAGTTATAGTGGTTTGATGATTTTTCATCAAACCACCATAATTTATGTCCCTTACAGTATTCACACAAGATGTTGCTACTTATCAAACCACTATAACTCGTATCCCCTATGTTAAAATCACCAAACCACTATAACTCGTATACCCTATGTTAAAATCAGCAAACCACTATAACTCGTATACCCTATGTTAAAATCACCAAACCACCATAACT
>NW_013831747.1:0-551 GCF_000517525.1 Limulus polyphemus
AAAGAACAAACACCTGTTAAAGTCGTATGAGTGTTTGTTCTTTCCTCGTTATCATACGACTTGAAGAAAGAACAAACACTGTTATCATACGACTTGAGGAAAGAACAAACACTGTTAAAGTCGTATGACAGTGTACGTTCTGTATTACTAACTTAATGCCTGATTACTTATTTAACCAAGATGACTTCAGAAATACAAGACATTTTAAACTGCTTTTTTCAATACACTTTAGCTGAAGTTTTTTGTAGATGTCTCAGAAAAATAGTCAAAGGGAACTAATTACCGATTGGATGTTGTATATATCCTTAGAACACGTATATGTACATTAGTATAATAGAGATATGTGTGGTTACCACGTGAATCATATCATTATCGATTGAATTCTCGTGTTCATGTTGTATATATCCTTAGAACACGTATATGTACATTAGTATAATAGAGATATGTCTGGTTACCACGTGAATCATATCATTATCGATTGAATTCTCGTGTTCATGTTGTATATATCCTTAGAACACGTATATGTACATTAGTATAATAGAGATATGTGT
>NW_013831748.1:0-423 GCF_000517525.1 Limulus polyphemus
ACATGAAACTCAGTACAATAGAATATAAGTGTTTAGAATGGAACATGAAACTCAGTACAATAGAATATAAGTGTTTAGAATGGAACATGAAACTCAGTACAATAGAATATAAGTGTTTAGAATGGAACATGAAACACAGTACAATAGAATATAAGTATTTAGAATGGAACATGAAACTCAGTACAATAGAATATAAGTATTTAGAATGGAACATGAAACTCAGTACAATAGAACACGAGAATTTAAAATGGAACATGAAACCCAGTACAATAGAATATAAGTATTTAGAATGGAACATGAAACTCAGTACAATAGAATATACGTATTTAGAATGGAACATGAAACTCAGTACAAGATCTTAGGATGGAAACTGTCGGGAAATTACTTTTTAGTAGTATATATATATATATATATATAGTATGT
>NW_013831749.1:0-658 GCF_000517525.1 Limulus polyphemus
AAATACATCCAGATGCTTAGATGTAACAGGATAACTCCTAGCAGCCTGTAATATCAAAGTTGCAGTTTAACGAACCTCAGACTGGCGTTAGGCTCAAACAAGAATAACTGCTAGCAGTCTGTACTATCTAAGTTTTACTTTGAAAAATCTCGATGTTTGAACTTGATACTTTTAGACAGAATAGGATAACCACAGAGAACAGACCTATAACGAATCTGCTTAGATTGCTGTCAGGTTTCAGGCTGAGCACGTATGAATGGACCATTAGTAGCCTGTGGCGAGTTTTTACTTTCAATATCTACCAAAAATATATTGCAAGGAGGTATTTTCACATTCAGTATAGGAAGAAAGATCAGTTAGTACGTCGCAACTACATTTAACCTTTATATCTCTACTAAATAAGATATCATACTTAAATTTCATAACAATTACCGAAGTGACAATCTCGTGTATGGGGTACAAATGTAAATGATGCCACTGAGACAAATGACTGTTTCGGTTTAAGTGCAAAGTTACACAATGGGCTATCTGTCTTGTACCTACCGTGGGGAATCGAATCCCGAATTTTAGCGAGTTATCTCCTACGCTTACCGCTGAGCAACTGAGAGACTGTAAAGAATAAAAGTAGCCAATCGGGGAATAATAATAGATAAAACTT
>NW_013831750.1:0-423 GCF_000517525.1 Limulus polyphemus
AACTTGATAACAATCAGTTTTTACAAGAAATTTAATGGTGCTATTTATTTTGTATTTGGTGTAGTATTTAATGAAGAAATTGACAATTAACGATTATTGTGCCATTTTTTTTTAATAAATCTTTTTGTAATAAACATACAAGCATAAGCACGTTTTGCACATAGAAAGCATTATGGAAGAAGACACTCATATTACCTTGCTGTCAATTCAGTATTTCCAAAAACAGTTTTCTTTAAATAGTGCAAAGCGGTTTCATAAGTGATTTAGTAACTTTGTGAATTGTAAATTATTGTTTAGTGATACAGGTGATTATGCCACCCAAGAAACTCCCTTTCTATGGAAAGTCTTCTGCCACTAAAAGAATGCAAGCACAAAGAGCAGCTGAAGCAGAAGAAGAATGCAATCAAAGACTTCAAGCACAAG
>NW_013831751.1:0-423 GCF_000517525.1 Limulus polyphemus
TTATTTCTAAATAGATGGAGAAAATATACTTGGAAGTTCAGTTATCTCTCAATATATGGAGAAACAAATAATAAGGAAAAATACTTGGAAGTTCAGTTATCTCTCAATAGATGGAGAAAAATAAAGAAAAATAATTGGAAGTTCAGTTATCTCTCAATAGATAGAGAAAATGTACTTGGAAGTTAGTTATCTGTCAATTAGATGGAGAAAAAATTAAGAAAATATACTTGGAAGTTCATTTATCTCTCAATAGATGGAGAAAATATACTTGGAAGTTCATTTATCTCTCAATAGATGGAGGAAAAATTAAGAAAAAATACTTGAAAGTTCAGCTATCTCTCAATAGATGGAGAAACAAATTAAGAAAAAATACTTGGAAGTTCATTTATCCCTCAATAGATGGAGAAACAAATAATAAGGAAA
>NW_013831752.1:0-1068 GCF_000517525.1 Limulus polyphemus
ATATAGAGGACAGCACTAAATGAGAATAGCTATTTATGTGAGAGGAAGTAAGTACCTATCAGAAATACATTTTCAGTATAGGAAAATTAAAACTTCTAAGTGTAATGAAGCCTTCCAAAAGCTAAAATAATACATTTATTACCAGACTGGAATTGATATTATGATGTTGAGAGCATAGCTTTTTGAAAAATTATGACTGTACTTTTTGTTTTTCCTCTCTGGAGTACTTTTTTCCAGTATTAAAAGGTTTTTTCTTGCAAAATATAATATTATTTAGACATCAAAAAAAATTATTTTGATATATGCATTAACTGAATTGATGTTCATTTGCTGTTCTCAGTAAGCATAAAAATGTCCTCTTCTTGGTCATGAAAGTAATGCCATATTCTGTATGTCTTAAATTCACTGACTGATGCCCTTATTAAGGTCTTTCACCTAATATTGTGTTGGACCATTTTTTACTTTAAAAGTATTATATCCTTATGATAGGTGAAAATACAGTGTTATTGATGTATTTTCTATAATATTTAATTTTTGTGATCAGGTTTTTTATACATACATACTGTGTAGGTTTTTGACAGTTCACATGAATTTATATACATTTTTGAAGTTTTAACTGTGAATATGCTACACGTTTTTAAAATGTATCTATCCATATTTTTCAAGTGTAAAAGATTACCACAGAAAACGTTTTTCAAATAAATTTTCTGCAAGTGAGTTGTAAATATGTTATAGCATTTGGAATATTTCAAATGTTATTTGCCAAAATTATGTTTAGTCTATTTAAGTCCAATTTGTCTCTTATGAATTTACTGTTTATGCATACTTTAAATAGTTTGCTCTCTGTGTAAATATTTAATAAATTACAAAGATGCAATAACTGTCCAGAATTCTACATCGGAGAAACAGGAAGAAAATTAGAAACCAGATTCACAGAACACAATAAAAAAAAAACTGTCCCATGTTTTCCACCATTGCATCTCAAAAACCATAGTATAAATATTAAAAACACAGTAATTTTAAACAAATAACCAAACATAAACAAATGAAAATCAAAGAATCCATCTT
>NW_013831753.1:0-422 GCF_000517525.1 Limulus polyphemus
ACGTATGGCACGCCATTACCCATTATTTTAGTACACATAGTTACAGAGAGTACTAGCGTAAGACACGCCATTATATTAGTATACATGGTTACAGAGAGCACTAACGTAAGACATGCCATTATCCATTATATTAGTATACATAATTACTGAGAGCACTAACGTAAGACATGCCATTATCCATTATTTTAGTATACATAATTACTGAGAGCACTAACGTATGGCACGCCATTACCCATTATTTTAGTACACATAGTTACAGAGAGCACTAACGTATGGTACGCCATTATCCGTTTATTTTGTATACATAGTTACAGAGAGCACTAACGTAAGACACGCCATTATCCGTTTATTTTAGTATACATAGTTACAGAGAGCACTAACGTATGGCACGCCATTATCCGTTATTTAGTATACATAGTTAC
>NW_013831754.1:0-420 GCF_000517525.1 Limulus polyphemus
GAGGAGTCATGTACATAGTTAAGATGTCTTGACGCCTAGTTAGTAAGGAGACAAAAGCCATCTGAACTAAACAAGAGGAGTCATGTACATAGTTAAGATGTTCTTGACGCCTAGTTAGAAGGAGACAAAAACCATCTGAACTAAACAAGAGGAGTCATGTACATAGTTAAGATGTTCTTGACGCCTAGTTAGAAGGAGACAAAAAGCCATCTGAACTAAACAAGAGGAGTCATGTACATAGTTAAGATGTTCTTGACGCCTAGTTAGAAGGAGACAAAAACCATCTGAACTAAACAAGAGGAGTCATGTACATATACAGCAAACGTTGCATTCATGAAAGTAGAGCAAATTAACATAAAAAATTCTAACAACATCAGCATTTATAAAAGAAGGGATAAAGAATCTAAAATGATTAAAATA
>NW_013831755.1:0-423 GCF_000517525.1 Limulus polyphemus
AGTTAAAATTACATAGGTTACAGAGATCTTGATGGCCTGATTAACTGATAAATTAGTTCTGATATTAACAGTTATAATTACACAGGTTGCAGAGATCCTGATAAACTGATAAATTACTTTGATATCAACAGTTAAAATTACATAGATTACAGAGATCTTGGTGGTCTGATTAACTGATAAATTACTTCTGATATTAACAGTTAAAATTACATAGGTTACAGAGATCTTGATGGCCTGATAAACTGATAAATTACTTCTGATATTAACAGTTATAATTACATAGGTTGCAGAGATCCTGATAAACTGATAAATTACTTCTGATATTAACAGTTAAAATTACATAGGTTACAGAGATCTTGATGGTCTGATTAACTGATAAATTACTTCTGATATTAACAGTTAAAATTACATAGGTTACAGAAA
>NW_013831756.1:0-423 GCF_000517525.1 Limulus polyphemus
AACTTTAAATTAGTTAGGGCTAACCTTTACAATACTTTATACTATTAATAAGTAAATTTGTAATGTTATTCTACGACCTAACGTTAGACTTTTTTAAAAACTCTGATAAGCTTTTAATATGTTGTTGTACAAAACTCTACTAAAATATACCTACATCCGCCTTTTGTTACATCTGATGAAATGAAGTGTGCGCGAATTTTCTGGACAGACAAGATCTGTGTATTGTCATAATGAATAACCTATTGTGATAATGCTTCAATAAGTTCCACACTCTATCACATCAGTAGATTTTGTTTCGTATAGACACACAATTATAGGATACATTTAGAATATTTTTAGGTGTCTGTGAGTGCTTTCCAAAGTTATCTCTAAATAAGCTTTCCGGTTGTAGATGTATTCAGATAATATTCTCCCTGTAACATC
>NW_013831757.1:0-423 GCF_000517525.1 Limulus polyphemus
CACAAGCATTCTTGCATCCAAATTTTCCAAAGTTGCTACTGATTCAGGGCCGTACGAAGAACATCATATCCTTCATTCCACTTCCTCACACACACACAAGCATTCTTGCATCCAAATTTTCCAAAGTTTCCAAAGGGCACGAATTTCTGTTGGAACATAAAATGATCCATTAACAAGGGGCACGAATTTCTGTTGGAACATAAAATGATCCATTAACAAGGGGCACGAAATTCTGTTGGAACATAAAATGATCCATTAACAAGGGGCACGAAATTCTGTTGGAACATAAAATGACCCATTAACAAGGGGCACGAAATTCTGTTGGAACATAAAATGATCCATTAACAAGGGGCACGAAATTCTGTTGGAACATAAAATGACCCATTAACAAGGGGCACGAAATTCTGTTGGAACATAAAATGA
>NW_013831758.1:0-422 GCF_000517525.1 Limulus polyphemus
TTGTAAATCAGTACAACTTTACACAGTGGTACGGGATGACAAGAGGAAGGTCATGAGAGGGTTGGACCCCCTATCTAAATTCATATTGATAGAATTATTGAAAACAGTATGTCTTTCTTTACAGTATTGGTACCTTTATGTATTTTTATTGCACTTTTAATGTTTATTATGTTAAGAAAAAAAAACAACAGAAGCCCAGTTTCCTATCCATTGTTACAATCTAGTTTTTAGTTCACTCGTCTAACGGAAGGGTATTCCAGCTTGTAATTACATACTTGGCAAATGAAAATATGAGACATGCAAGAGTAAATCACGTTGGCTGCTAAATGAAAACTGAATGTTATGACATTCGAAACGTGGTAGTTTATTTGGTAAAAGCAGTTGCTCTTAATTAGAGTCGAACGTTCGAGTCCTACCCGTCT
>NW_013831759.1:0-420 GCF_000517525.1 Limulus polyphemus
TAATGATCGGGAAAGTACCAGTGTGTTGGAGATGCCCTTTTCGTTAGTATTATAAGCCAGGCAGAGGAAAGACAGTGCGAGGGGGGGGGGGAGAGATTCTGTTAGTTTCGAGCTAGTGAGCCGTAAGGTGTGTGTTTTGCACTCGTCGAGAGGGAAAATATCGAGATTGTGAATCGCTGTAAATTATAGCATGTATTATAAAAGTTGTTAAGTCTAAAGTGACGAGAAACGTACTGATTGTTGAACTACTGTGTACTAAAAGTTTTATCGAGGAAGAATAAGCTGGTTTAATCAAGAAAGTACTTTTATCGTTGAAGATCCTCAGACAGAATTTCACCAGAAACAAACAAGCAGATACGCAACAATATCCATATTCAGAATTACCATATTTATATGTGATGCCTAAGTTTCTAGTTCAGT
>NW_013831760.1:0-423 GCF_000517525.1 Limulus polyphemus
GCTGTCATACCTTCAATAGCGTTTAAATCAATGGTTGATCAGGTAGATGTATTGATGATGTCTCTAGAGCTGTCATACCTTCAATAGCGTTTAGATCGATGGTTGATCAGGGAGATATATTGATGATGTCTCTAGAGCTGCCATACCTTCAATAGCGTTTAAATCAATGGTTGATCAGGGAGATGTAGTGATGATGGCTCTAGAGCTGTCATACTTTTAATAAGGTTTAAGTCGATGGTTGATCAGGGAGATGTATGGATGATGTATCTAGAGCTGTCATACCTTCAATAGCGTTTAGATCGATGGTTGATCAGGGAGATATATTGATGATGTCTCTAGAGCTGCCATACCTTCAATAGCGTTTAAATCAATGGTTGATCAGGGAGATGTATGGATGATGTATCTAGAGCTGTCATACCTTCA
>NW_013831761.1:0-422 GCF_000517525.1 Limulus polyphemus
AATATAAACAGAAATGATCTGTAGTGAGAAGCAAATAATATAAACAGAAATGATCTGCAGTGACAAACAAATCATATAAACACAAATGATCTGCAGTGACAAACAAATCATATAAACAGAAATGATCTGTAGTGACAAACAAATAGGAATTTTTTATAACATATCTTAGTATAATTTTGTTTAAGAATAATGAGCCACAGGAATTTTTTATAACATATCTTAGTATAATTTTGTTTAAGAATAATGAGCCACAGGAATTTTTTATAACATATCTTAGTATAATTTTGTTTAAGAATAATGAGCCACAGGAATTTTTTATAACATATCTTAGTATAATTTTGTTTAAGAATAATGAGCCACAGGAATTTTTATAACATATCTTAGTATAATTTGTTTAAGAATAATGAGCCACAGGAATTTTT
>NW_013831762.1:0-422 GCF_000517525.1 Limulus polyphemus
TTTATTTATACTGATTTATATATATTTAACATAGAAATACTCCAAGGATAATTTTATTTATACTGATTTATATACGTTTAACATTGAAATACTCCAAGGATAATTTTATCTATACTGATTTATATACGTTTAACATGGAAATACTCCAAGGATAATTTTATTTATACTGATTTATATAGTTTAACATGAAATACTCCAAGGATAATTTTATCTATACTGATTTATATACGTTTAACATGGAAATACTCCAAGGATAATTTTATCTATACTGATTTATATACGTTTAACATTGAAATACTCCAAGGATAATTTTATCTATACTGATTTATATATATATTTAACATGGAAATACTCCAAGGATAATTTTATCTATACTGATTTATATATGTTTAACATGGAAATACTCCAAGGATAATTTTATT
>NW_013831763.1:0-816 GCF_000517525.1 Limulus polyphemus
TTTCTAGCATATAACATTCACCAAACTATGTACCCTGCTTTATTAGAGGATTTCTAACATACACCATTCACCAAACTATGTACCCTGCTTTATTAGAGGATTTTTAACATATAACATTCACCAAAATCTGTACCCTGCTTTATTAGAGGATTTCTAACATATAACATTCACCAAACTCTGTACCCTGCTTTATTAGAGGATTTCCAACATATAACATTTACCAAAGTCTGGACCCTGCTTTATTAGAGGATTTTTAACATATAACATTCACCAAAGTCAGTACCCTGCTTTATTAGAGGATTTCTAACATTATAGAGTTTGGTGAATGTTATATGTTAGAAATCCTCTAATAAAGCAGGGTACAGAAGTTGGTGAATGTTATATGTTAGAAATCCTCTAGAAAAGCAGGGTCCAGACTTTGGTGAATGGTGTATGTTGGAAATCCTCTAATAAAGCAGGGTACAGAGTTTGGTGAATGGTGTATGTTAGAAATCCTCTAGAAAAGCAGGGTCCAGACTTTGGTGAATGTTATATGTTAGAAATCCTCTAATAAAGCAGGGTACAGAAGTTGGTGAATGATGTATGTTAGAAATCCTCTAATAAAGCAGGGTACAGAGTTTGGTGAATGTTATATGTTAGAAATCCTCTAATAAAGCAGGGTATAGAGTTTAATGAATGTTATATGTTAGAAATCCTCTAATAAAGCAGGGTACAGAGTTTGGTGAATGTTATCAGAGTTTGGTGAATGTTATATGTTAGAAATCCTCTAATAAAGCAGGGTTACCCTGCTTTATTAGAGGATTTCTAACATACACC
>NW_013831764.1:0-421 GCF_000517525.1 Limulus polyphemus
CCTGGTTACGCCACAGCCTGTTTCCAATATTTAATTATCATTACGCTAGTTGTTTTGGTTTATTTCTGTACTAACCTTAAGATTTACAACTTCTAAACCAGATTGGATCATCTTTATTTATCGTCCAATGCCAAATGGAAATATAAGCTTAAAAGACATATACATAATTCAAGACGTAGACTCAAGATAGTGTTGTAACTCTGTAATGGATTTTTCATTTTATGTCATGTAGTTCAAAACAAAAAGATTCGTACCATTTCTTGTTATCGAAAACAATATATAGTATGTGAAATTTGTTACTGTCAATTTTTAAACTTAATACTTAACACCTCTTGCAGCTATAAGTTAGGCATAATAAACAAAATTTAAACTTTATCATGTTTTCATTTATTTGTTAGCTTTGTAGCAGTTTTGTTTCTTC
>NW_013831765.1:0-620 GCF_000517525.1 Limulus polyphemus
GACGCCCGTCGTGATGACTTGTATTAACGATACTAGTTCGACAAGTGACGCCCGTCGTGATGACTTGTATTAACGATACTAGTACAAACAAGTTACGTCCGTCGTGATGACTTGTATTAACGATACTAGTTCGACAAGTGACGCCCGTCGTGATGACTTGTATTAACGATACTAGTTCGACAAGTGACGCCCGTCGTGATGACTTGTATTAACGATACTAGTACAAACAAGTTACGTCCGTCGTGATGACTTGTATTAACGATACTAGTTCGACAAGTGACGCCCGTCGTGATGACTTGTATCAACAATACTAGCTCGACTAGTGACGTCCGTCGTGATGACTTGTATTAACGATACTAGTACAAACAAGTTACGTCCGTCGTGATAACTTGTATTAACGATACTAGTACAAACAAGTTACGTCCGTCGTGATGACTTGTATTAACGATACTAGTTCAAACAAGTGACGCCCGTCGTGATGACTTGTATCAACGATACTAGCTCGACAAGTGACGCCCGTCGTGATGACTTGTATCAACGATACTAGTTCGACAAGTGACGCCCGTCGTGATGACTTGTATTAACGATACTAGCTCGACAAGTAACGCCCGTCGTGATGA
>NW_013831766.1:0-423 GCF_000517525.1 Limulus polyphemus
CTATATGGTGCTATCGGCTTGTATCAGATTTCTACTATATGGTGCTGTCATTTCACATTTCTACTATATGGTGCTATCGGCTTGTGTCACACTTCTACTATATAGCACTGTCAGCTTGTATCACACTCCTACTATATGGTGTTGTCAGCTCACGCTTCTACTATATGGCGCTATCGGCTTGTGTCACACTTCTACTATATGGTGCTATCGGCTTGTGTCATATTTCTACTATATGGTGCTATCGGCTTGTGTCACACTTCTACTATATGGCGCTGTCAGCTCACACTTCTACTATATGGCGCTATCGGCTTGTGTCACATGTATACTATATGGCGCTGTCAGCTTGTGTCACACTTCTACTATATGGCACCGTCAGCTTGTGTTGCATTTCTACTATATGGCGCTGTCACCTCACACTTCTAC
>NW_013831767.1:0-423 GCF_000517525.1 Limulus polyphemus
GTCTACATTTCAACAGAATTTTTTTGGAAAGAAGAATGTAAAACTATATTTCATGAACAACATATCAAAAGTCTAGAAAAATCTAAGTATGGGAAATTAAAAAAAGACATTTTTAAAAAGTAAATTTTGGCATTTTATAAGTGGTATATATATGCCACTGTATAATGTATGCTTTTCTCAGAAATTTGTTAGTGACCAGTGATACACACTGTTGAAGTAGTGAGAAGAAATAAACTGGGCATGGTAAGTTTCGTTCATTGTATTGTTTATTATATGTGCAAAACGTATATTCTTGTTGATATATATTCTAGCTAAAACGTCCGTAAATTATGCAAACAGACGATGAATCAGATTGTGTCATGCGTTTTCTCGGCGATAGATAGGCCTTGCGAGCTTTGCCCTAAATAAAAAATACTGTTGCGT
>NW_013831768.1:0-465 GCF_000517525.1 Limulus polyphemus
TCTTGTGTCTTTTTATTGACAGTACATAGTATTGTTAAATATTGTGTCTTCTTATTGATAGTACACAGTATTTTAAATCTTGAGTCTTCTTATTGACAGTACACAGTATTGTTAAATCTTGTGTCTTCTTATTGAAGTACACAGTATCGTTAAATCTTGTGTCTTCTTATTGACAGTACACAGTATCGTTAAATCTTGTGTCTTCTTATTGACAGTACACAGTATTGTTAAATCTTGTGTCTTCTTATTGACAGGACATATTATTGTTAAATCTTGTGTTTTCTTACTGACAGTACACATTATCGTTAAATCTTGTGTCCTCTTATTGACAGGACACATTATTGTTAAATCTTGTGGTTTCTTACTGACAGTACACAGTATTGTTAAATCTTGTGTCTTCTTATTGACAGTACACAGTATATAAATACTTGTGTCGTGTCCTGTCAATAAGAAAATTATTGTTAA
>NW_013831769.1:0-764 GCF_000517525.1 Limulus polyphemus
ATATAACTTTACGATACACTTATTTTCAACAATCGCGCTAAAACAAACACGTTAACTTCAACAATACGTCTCTCTCTGACCGCAGTTCAATTACTCATTACCTACCCACACATTACATTACCCTCTTTTATATACCCGACTACCCTATATCTAGTAAATACTAGAGCATTCGCCAAAGTACAGGATAGTTCTAGAAACTAGAGGGCGCCACACCAGTCACGCGACCTCGATGACGCAACAATATGAACTGTTATAGTTAATTACTCATTACAATTCAACAGATTGGCCAGTAATTTACTAACGGATTTTTCATTTCTTCACCAAAACGTAATTTCAGTGAAGAAAGAAATCGCGAATGGAGTATTTTAGGTAATTAGCTGTGAGTGTGTGTCAAAGTTTACAGGTAGGATATTTTATTGATTAGGTCATGTTTTACACATGGGTTATTTTTTATTAGCTCGTGTTTTAACGACACAACATTCTATTTATTAGCTCGTGTTTTAGTGAAAGGATAATTTATTGACTAACTTCTGTTTTAACGATAGGGTATTTTCCTCACTAACTTGTGTTTTAACGACAGGATATTTTCCTCACTAACTTGTGTTTTAACGATAGGGTATTTTCCTCACTAACTTGTGTTTTAACGATAGGGTATTTTCCTCACTAACTTGTGTTTTAACGATAGGGTATTTTTCTGCTTAACTTGTGTTTTAACGATAGGGTATTTTCCTCACTAACTTGTGTTTTAACGACAGGATATTTTC
>NW_013831770.1:0-423 GCF_000517525.1 Limulus polyphemus
ATGATATCCAGTTGAACTGTACTGTGTTATCACAACTATGACATCGAGTTAACCTGTACTTTGTCATTACAACTATGGCATCCAGTTGACCTGTAGTGTGTCATCACAACTATGAAATCAAATTGATCTGTACTGTTTCACCACAACTATGACATCGAGTTGACCTGTACTGTACTGTATCATCACAACTATGACATCAAGTTGACCTGTAGTGTGTCATCACTACTATGACATCGAGTTGGTCTGTACTGTGTCATCACAACTAAGACATCGAGTTGACTTGTACTGTGTCATTACAACTATGACATCGAGTTAACCTGTACTTTGTCATTACAACTATGGCATCCAGTTGACCTGTAGTGTGTCATCACAACTATGAAATCAAGTTGACCTGTACTGTTTCACCACAACTATGACATCAAG
>NW_013831771.1:0-422 GCF_000517525.1 Limulus polyphemus
CAGTGCTATAAGTGTAGCTACCAGTTTACCCGCCAATTTTGATTTCACTCCTTTAAGTCGCACGCTCAATCCTTTTTTGACCGCACCTTTTTCACACCTAAGGTGTTTTTGATTAGATATAATGACTTCTTTATCAATACACACTAACAAACCACAGCAAGTAAGAAAGTTACTCTCGATAGTAACCAATATTAGCTTTAAGATCACAATCCTATTATTCGGAACAGACCTATAATTTACAGAACCAACCAGATTGTTTAAAATATATGTTGGAAATTGTTACTTTCTAAAATGGGTCGGCATGGCCAGGTGGTTAGGACGCTCGACTCGCAATCTGCGAATCGCGGGTTCGCATCCCCATCCCACCAAACATGTTCGCCCTTTCAGCCGTGGGGCGTTATAATGTGACGGTCAATCCCACT
>NW_013831772.1:0-423 GCF_000517525.1 Limulus polyphemus
ATTTAGCAAAACTGTGTACTGTCAAAAAAGAAGACACAAGATTTAACGATACTGTGTACTGTCAATAAGAAGACACAAAATTTAACAATACTGTGTACTGTCAATAAGAAGACCCAAGATTTAACTATACTGTGGACTTTCAATAAGAAGACACAAGATTTAACAATACTGTGTCTTTCAATAAGAAGACACAAGATTTAACGATACTGTGTACAGTCATTAAGAAGACACAAGATTTAACGATACTGTGTACTGTCAATAAGAAGACACGAGATTTAACAAAACTGTGTACTGTCAATAAGAAAACACAAGATTTAACAATACTGTGTACTATCAATAAGAAGACACAAGATTTAACTATACTGTGTACTGTCAATAAGAAGACAAAATATTTAACAATATTGTGTTTTTCAATAAGAAGAC
>NW_013831773.1:0-732 GCF_000517525.1 Limulus polyphemus
TGCTAAAAAATGTACTTTCGCTAACCCAGAGTAAAAACAATCCAAAATTTGGTGTTTATTTGATAAGAAGACTGCATGGCCTTTTATAGTTGAATTTTGTTTGAATGATATTATTCTTAAAGCTCTTCTTTGTTTATAATATAATTGAAGACAAAAACAACAA
Source organism: Limulus polyphemus (assembly GCF_000517525.1). Taxonomy (NCBI): domain Eukaryota; kingdom Metazoa; phylum Arthropoda; class Merostomata; order Xiphosura; family Limulidae; genus Limulus; species Limulus polyphemus. Next base: position 164 of record NW_013831773.1, read on the forward strand.
CAATAAAATCGACACTATCCGAAAATTTGATAAGAGATTATGAAAAACTATTAGAGATTTTGTTAAAAGGATCTCTATTTTGAAAGTCTTAAATCAAGGGCATCTTTTTGTTGAAATATGAAGAAAATCTATTTTTCAGAAAATTTTGGAAAAACATGGGCCTTTAGTTTTTGGTGAAAATATGAATTTTTTAGTAAAATGGAAAAAAAGTGTTTTTGACGCAAAATTAATAGAAAAATATCCGATTGTGTATATTTCGTCGTCAATGCTATAATGTTTCAATTTTGAGTATTTCGAAAACATTATCTCACTATAAATGCTAAAAAATGAACTTTCGCTAACCCAGAGTAAAAACAATCCAAAATTTGGTGTATATTTGATAAGAAGACTACATGGCCTTTTATAGTTGAATTTTGTTTGAATGATGTCATTCTTAAATCTCTTCTTTGTTTATAATATAATTGAAGCAAAAAACAACAACAATAAAATCGACACTATCCGAAAATTTGATAAGAGATTATGAAATAACTATTAGAGATTTTGATAAAAGGATCTCTATTTTGAAAGTC
>NW_013831774.1:0-423 GCF_000517525.1 Limulus polyphemus
AGATGCTCTACAGCTACAGGTATGGAACTCAAAATCAGTCCGAACTCTACAGGGTTAGGTTTTAGGACAAGAATCCGTGCTAAAGAGGAGAACCTGCAAGAGCTGGCACAAGATTTGGAAAGTATGGCATACAAGGCCTACCCAACTGCACCACCAGATTTCCCCAAGCTGTTGCTCAGGGATCAGTTTGTAAATGCCTTGGACAGTCCACAATTGAAGATACAAGTGAAGCAAGCACATCCCTCTACTATGAAAGATGCAATGGCCAGAGCTCTTGAATTCGAATCCTACATTAAGTTCAGCACAGAGGTACCAATGTTGGTACAGTCATCGAGATTCAAGGCCATAAAAGGGCAGCTTTCAGAGAAGTTTGAGGGACTTTGCTGGCTCTGTAACAAACCTGGGCACAAGAGAGCTCAATGC
>NW_013831775.1:0-423 GCF_000517525.1 Limulus polyphemus
GTAATAGTAGAACATATCAATATATCTAACTTTAATGCATGTTGCGGAGTTGAGCACAATAAAAAGTCTTTCTTTTCTTTTTAGTCTACATTCATATGTTGAACAAAAAAATAGGAATTTTATAAAATTTCAGTGGAATCTAATTGATTTTGATGTAGATTTTAGCTTCTAAAAAGTGCTTGAAAAACATTCCGAGAGTGCTTCAAAAGTCTTTGAAAACTGCTTGAAATTGATCTGAACAATTCAGTATGAACCATTTGTATAGTTTTCTTTGATAGATTGTTTAGACAGAGTATTCATGATGAAACTAAGTTGAATGGACGGCAACTTCCTGTTGTAGAAACACAAGTGTAGAGGATGACGTTTCGAAAATCTTCTGCTATTCGTCTTCTGAAGACGAAAGGCAGAAGACTTTCGAAACGT
>NW_013831776.1:0-423 GCF_000517525.1 Limulus polyphemus
GACTAGCGTACAGTTCCACTTGTAATCACATGACAGCGACAGTTCCACTTGTAATCACATGACAGTGACATTTCCACTTGTAATCACATGACAGTGACATTTCCACTTGTAATCACATGACAGTGACATTTCCACTTGTAATCACATGACAGGGACAGTTCCACTTGTAATCACATGACAGGGACAGTTCCACTTGTAATCACATGACAGGGACAGTTCCACTTGTAATCACATGACAGGGACAGTTCCACTTGTAATCACATGACAGGGACAGTTCCACTTGTAATCACATGACAGGGACAGTTCCACTTGTAATCACATGACAGCGACAGTTCCACTTGTAATCACATGACAGCGACATTTCCACTTGTAATCACATGACAGCGACATTTCCACTTGTAATCACATGACAGCGACATTTCC
>NW_013831777.1:0-423 GCF_000517525.1 Limulus polyphemus
TTCAGTGTTTATACTAGGATATGAAACTAGCAAAGATAAGGTGTTCAGTGTTATACTAGGATATGAAACTAGCAAAGATAAGGTGTTCAGTGTTTATACTAGGATATGAAACTAGGTAATGTAGTGCATTCAGTGTTATACTAGCATACGAAACTAGCTAAAATAAGGTGTTCAGTGTTATACTAGGATACAAAACTAGGTAAGATAATGTGTTCAGTGTTATACCACGATATGAAACTAGCTAACATGTTGAGGGTTATACTAGTATATGAAACTAGCAAAGGTAATGTATTCAGTGTTATACTAGTATATGAAGCTAGCAAAGATAAGGTGTTCAGTATTATACTAGGATACGAAGCTAGCTAAGATAAGGTGTTCAGTGTTATACTAGGATACGAAGCTAGCTAAGATAAGGTGTTCAGT
>NW_013831778.1:0-423 GCF_000517525.1 Limulus polyphemus
ATATAAAAGGTAGATACTGTAGGCATAACTTACTTTCATCTAGTAGTATATAAAAGGTAGATACTGTAGGCATAACTTACCTTCATCTAGTAGTATATAAAAGATAGATACTGTAGGCTTAATTTACATTCATCTAGTAGTATATAAAAGGTAGATACTGTAGGCATAACTTACTTTCATCTAGTAGTATATAAAAGGTAGATACTGTAGGCTTAATTTACCTTCATCTAGTAGTATATAAAAGATAGATACTGTAGGCTTAATTTACATTCATCTAGTAGTATATAAAAGGTAGATACTGTAGGCATAACTTACTTTCATCTAGTAGTATATAAAAGGTAGATACTGTAGGCATAACTTACCTTCATCTAGTAGTATATAAAAGGTAGATACTGTAGGCATAACTTACCTTCATCTAGTAGT
>NW_013831779.1:0-423 GCF_000517525.1 Limulus polyphemus
AAAGAAATTATCGTGGGTAATCCTCGAATACGTTTGCCTGAAAATAAATAAATCAACAAAATATCAATGTTGATATCATTTCTTTCTATATTAATGTACGCATCATCATCTCGGTAGAGGCTTAGTATTCAATGTGTTTTCTGGAATAGGAAGAAAGTCAAATTCTTCACTGTTTTTTTATGTTTAGTTGTTAAGTATAGTAACGTACTGTTACGTCTCCGTTTGTCAATTAACTTTCCGTAACTTCGTACCGACGAAACTTAAGCGACACAAGTCTCCACTTAGTAAAACTGGTTTATTCTTTCCGAATATAACTTAACCGATACACTCAACTTCAACAATCGCGCTAAACAAACGCTATAGCAACGAACGTCAATAATACTCCGACCGCAGATCAATTACTCACTATCTATCTCCTCCCGC
>NW_013831780.1:0-768 GCF_000517525.1 Limulus polyphemus
AGTGGGATTGACCGTCACATTATAACGCCCCCACGGCTGAAAGGGCGAGCATGTTTGGTGGGATGCGGATTCGAACCCGCGACCCTCAGATTGTGAGTCGAGCGCCTTATCCACCTGGCCATGCCGGGCCTGAATATTAAATAAATACTAAACTATAAGTTAAGTTACGTTGCTTCATCAGTAAAGTTTCTACATAAATTATCGTTTTATTGTCACGGTTTTATAATTTGATGTCATATGTAAAAGGAATATACTAGTGAAACAAGTCATAAGAAAATAAGATATTGAAATATGGTAAATGAGAACACACTTTATTCCTAAAATAAGAAGAGCTGATTCTGATCTATGGATGAAACAGTCACTGTCACACAAAACGTAGTAAACCATCGTAAAGAAGAAGTAATACGATAGAGAACTAATGACCAGAGAAAGAAAGAAGTTGTTTGGAATAAAAAGTCATGAATTATCAGTTAAAACTCGAAAGGTTTATCTTATGTATTCTAGGAATCTATCAACTTTATTTCCGATATTATTTTTATCTTACGTAAGCCTTCACTAAGAAGTTTGGACTTCACACAAACGTATCTACGTAGATGAATCATTTCTTTAAAGAAACATTTACTTGAATATCTGCTATGTTACGATTCAGTAATAAAGAGATTGATATTTACTTGAATATCTACTAAGTTACGATTCGGTAATAAAGAGATCGATATTAAGGTGTTTTTCTCAACTTATTGATAATAATTGCTCTACACTTACTGACGT
>NW_013831781.1:0-421 GCF_000517525.1 Limulus polyphemus
ATACATTGCATAATTCGCCAAAGGTTCCCTAACCTGAAGAGCTTGTGATGATGACAAATGGACTCAGTTAAATGTTCTGGGGGAGGATGTCCTTTTTTATGGTTGTATTTCTTGCCTTAACATTGACTGGCTCTACCTCCTGGCATACGCCCAACAATGCCCCTTCCTTAAGTGTCTGCTCACATTTAGAGAAATTAGCCATTGTTATGGGTACTACTTAATGACCTGCCACAAGTGACCTTCCAATCTTCAAATCCGCTGGCCTGGATGGGTCTTCCACTGCTTCTACTAGCATTGGGCTTCCATAGGGATGTTCTTTTATCCTACCTCAAATTATCTTCTCTGACATAGGGGGTATTGTAGTTGACTAAAGTGCTGTGACGTGCAAATCAACAGATAGAGCAACACTTATCAGATTTTG
>NW_013831782.1:0-424 GCF_000517525.1 Limulus polyphemus
AGGGGACTTGTGTCGCTGAAGTTTCTTGGAAAGAATTTATACTGGAAATTAACAAACAAGCAGATACGCAACAATATGTGTTTGTTACTTTATAGATTTAATAGATATTTGTTGTTACATTATTAACGTTTTTACGCTTATACTGTGAGGTAAAAACGGCTGCTGCTATGATCTTGTCTGGTTTATGAGCTCTTTGCTGTCCTAATTTAGGGTGCCCGGCGAGGATGTTTGCCCCCGGACCCGTGCTGGCTCTAGACGTTCCTGGGTGTGAGTGGTAGTAGTTTTAGGTTTAAATGACTGATAAATTACAAAGCTAAACCTGTGAGCGATAATTAGGGGTCTAATAGGGGACATGGTGAGATACATGTAAAGAAGTTCACAGAATGAGTAAAGGAGACCACCATTTTAATTCGACTCCTTATAT
>NW_013831783.1:0-422 GCF_000517525.1 Limulus polyphemus
TTTCTCGGTATAACTGTTTTTCAGGTCGTCACTTTCCCATCTGCAGTTTCCCATTTCTGTACAATACCATCTTCAAGCTACAACTGGTCCCATTGCGCCCAATAGTTCTTTGTTACAGGGCTTAAGCTAGACACCTTCTCCCAAGCAGGCTGCAAAACACTTGCTTTTAAAAAATCAATTATTGTCTTCAAATCTTGGTCTTTCTCCTGCTCTGCTTGAATATCTATACCTGGTTCCACTTCACCATCATCAACTTCTTCAGTCACTTTGATTTCAGCTTGATGGCACCTGGTTAGTTCAACCTCTCTTTTGCAGCAATGTCTGCAGTCATTTTTGCAGGGTCTTCGGCTAAATCCATCGGCATTTCCATGAGATTTTCCTTCTCTATATTCAATATTATAATTATACTGATCTATTTTTCC
>NW_013831784.1:0-422 GCF_000517525.1 Limulus polyphemus
GTTGCTACTACTGGTTTTCACGGTAGTAGATTAGGTGGTGTTTGTTACTACTGGTTTTTACGGTAGTAGATTAGGTGGTGTTTGTTACTACAAGTTTTTGCGGTAACAGATTAGGCAGTGGTTGCTACTACTGGTTTTCACGGTAGCAGATTAGGTGGTGTTTGCTACTATTGGTTTTCACTGTAGCAGATCATGCGATGTTTGCTACTACTGGTTTTCACGGTAGCAGATTAAGCGGTGTTTACTACTACTGGTTTTCACGGTAGCAGATTAGGCAGAGTTTATTACTACTGGTTTTCACGGTAGCAGATTAGGCGGTGTTTGCTACTACTGGTTTTCACGGTAGCAGATTAGGCGGTGTTTGCTACAACTGGTTTTCACGGTAGCAGATCAGGCAGTGGTTGCTACTACTGGTTTTTACG
>NW_013831785.1:0-423 GCF_000517525.1 Limulus polyphemus
GGCACCCCGCCCACCTCTTTCCATCTTTGGAAATGCTTCCTTATATACACTTACTTCTATATATGATATGAATAACGGAAGCAAAGAATGTCCCCTAGTGGCATTCTCAGCCATTTTAATGGGTTTTCGACACCATTTATTTTTATCGAACCCATATTTCAAGGAGGTAGGGTGTGTTTTTAGTCTGCTAGAAATTTCATATTTTTTTAGACTAAAATACATCTTAGTTACTAAGCTTGATAACTTATAGTGGAATTCTATGGTATTGATGTAGTAATCTATGGTTTTTTAGTTATTCAAATGTATATATAAAACCTAAAAAAAAAATTATTTTGTTTCATGTCCTCCACATGCAAAATTTTTAAAGACTCAGCAGCCTACGTCAAGCAGCAACTGAGTATAAAGGTCGTGACTAGAAGAGAT
>NW_013831786.1:0-423 GCF_000517525.1 Limulus polyphemus
AGTGTAAGACTAGAGGGAAGGCAGCTAGTCATCACCACCCACCGCCAACTCTTTTACCATTGAATAGTGGGATTGACCGTCACATTATAACGCCCCCACGGCTGAAAGGGCGAGCATGTTCGAATCCCCGTCACCTGCACGCTGCGAGTCAAGCGCCCTAACCACCTGGCCTTGTCCATTATGAATCTATCGTATGTTTAGCCGACTGTAGATTGATACGATAATTGTTAATTTTTGCTACACGAACCGATATATTTTTGCAAAATTACACTCCTAATGGAAATTTTAACACATTGCAAATTTTTTATATAAAAAGTTTGAAGTATAAGTATAGGAAATGAGTGAGCTGTTTCAACAGGGACCTTATATGTGTGAACTGCATGTGATAACCATTACATCACAGAAACTGTTTGTTTTGAATTT
>NW_013831787.1:0-423 GCF_000517525.1 Limulus polyphemus
GATTTTTATCTCTGTTGTTGTCTTTTAATCAGAACAATCCAGTTATCAGAGATTTATATTAAAATTCGTGTTTTGATTAGTTAGATTGTTACTGAGTGAATTACAGTCAAATTACATTTTAACATAGAGTTTCATACACATTTCAACAAATATTTCTATGATTTAACCTTGATCTAAAATTAACCATTTGGCATGTTCTACTTTAACCGGCTACCTTTTTGATGGCACCACCACTACCGCCATGTTATGCTACACACAAAATTTCAAGACAGTAGTAAACAGCTTAGAAGTGTCAAGCGATTACTGTTCGCAAGTTGTAACTAAAATAAAATCTGGCAGCTGGTTAGATTTGGTCTAATATTTTAATCTCATATAAACAAATATATGCGTGTGTGTGTATATATATATATATGACAAGTAAAG
>NW_013831788.1:0-419 GCF_000517525.1 Limulus polyphemus
AACCAGCATAATGCAGCATGTTCTGTCCTGATGGTAAACCTGACACCATAGAGGTAAGGATGGAAATATGTCAGACTCTTTAATATAGCAAGGAATTCCCTTCGTGTTACACAGTAGTTCCTCTCTGGTCTACTCAGGGCCCTATTGAAGTAAGCCACCACATGTTCGTTTTCACCCACTTTCTGAGACAACACCCTTCCAATATTGCTAGCATCACAATCCAGTATGTATGGCAGTGAGGGATCTGGAAGCTTTAAAAGCGAAGTGGAGGCCAATTTTTCTTTCAGTGTCTTGAAAGCATGCTGGCAAGAAACTGTCCATTCAATCTTCTGGCCTGTTTTAGTTCAGATCATGTAATGGAGCAGCTATAGTTGCAAAGTACCTTCACAAACTTACTGGTAATAGGTACAGAGTCCCAA
>NW_013831789.1:0-418 GCF_000517525.1 Limulus polyphemus
CTTATACTGGCTCCCCACGATGTCCTTGCTCCCCACAGTTCCAACAGCCTTTCTTGGTAGCAGCCTTTACTGTTGTATCGTCTCCCCTGTGTTGAAGTTGCCAGCATTGAGCTCTCTTGTGCCCAGGTTTGTTACAGTGCCAGTAAAGTCCCTCAAACTTCTCTGAAAGCTGACCTTTTCTGGCCTTGAATCCAGATGACTTTACCAACCTCGGCACTTCTGTGCTTGACTTAATGTAGGATTCAAATTCGACAGCTCTGGCCATTGCATCCTGCATGGTAGAGGGGTGTGCTTGCTTCACTTGTATCTTAAGTTGTGGACTGTCCAAGGCATCTACGAACTGATCCCTCAGCAACAACTTGAGGAGATCGGGTGGCGCAGTTGGGTAGGCCTTGTGTGCCATGCTTTCCAAGTCCTG
>NW_013831790.1:0-423 GCF_000517525.1 Limulus polyphemus
AGATTAATGGTGTTAAAAGATGCTTGATGCTAAAGTTAGTCGTTACTTTAGTTTTAAGCCTGGTAAATACAGATTAATGGTGTTAAAAGATGCTTGATGCTAAAGTTAGTCATTACTTTAGTTTTAAGCCTGGTAAGTACAGATTAATGGTGTTAAAAGATGCTTGATGCTAAAGTTAGTCATTACTTTAGTTATAAGCCTGTTAAATACAGATTAATGGTGTTAAAAGATGCTTGATGCTAAAGTTAGTCATTACTTTAGTTATAAGCCTGTTAAATACAGATTAATGGTGTTAAAAGATGCTTGATGCTAAAGTTAGTCATTACTTTAGTTTTAAGCCTGTTAAATACATATTAATGGTGTTAAAAGATGCCTAATGCTAAAGCTAGTCATTACTTTAGTTTTAAGCCTGTTAAATACATA
>NW_013831791.1:0-423 GCF_000517525.1 Limulus polyphemus
GGGGACAATCACTGGAAATACTTGGACAGTTGTCAGCAGACGACAGGCACAATTATAGAGCACTGATAGCGGCTCTAGAACTCAGGTATGGAACCCAAAATCAGTCTGAAGTCTACAGGGCTAGGTTTAGGACGAGAGTCCGTGCTAAAGGGGAGAGCCTGCAAGAGCTGGCACAGGACTTGGAAAGCATGGCACACAAGGCCTACCCAACTGCACCACTCGATCTCCTCAAGTTGTTGCTGAGGGATCAGTTTGTAGATGCCTTGGACAGTCCACAACTTAAGATACAAGGGAAGCAAGCACACCACTCTACCATGCAGGATGCAATGGCCAGAGCTCTCGAATTTGAATCCTATGTTAAGTCCAGCACAGAGATACCAAGTTTGGCACAGTCATCTGGATTCAAGGCCAGAAAAGGTCAGC
>NW_013831792.1:0-422 GCF_000517525.1 Limulus polyphemus
ACCAGGACAACGCCACTGCACCCAAAGTCTGATGGGATGGTAGAAAAATACAACTGGACACTGGGACAGGAATTGGCAAAGTTTTGTAATAGCCGCCAAGATGACTGGGATGTCTTACTTCCTCCACTGTTGATGGCCTATAGGACAGCAGAGCATGAAACCACTGGATACACCCCAGCAAAGTTGATGTTTGGTCGGGAACTTCGGTTGCCAGTGGATCTGTTAACAGGACGCCCACCTTATGAAGAGTTGCCTGAGAATGTGTCAGAGTTTGTGAAAGTGTTATGGGAAAGGATGGATGATATTCACCATCAAGTGCATTCGAACTTAAAAACGTCTGCTGATTCCATGAAGCTATGTTATGATAAGAGATCTACTGAAGTCAGCTTTGTACCAGGAGACAAAGTATGGTTGTATAATCT
>NW_013831793.1:0-420 GCF_000517525.1 Limulus polyphemus
GGTAACAAAAGCTTCACTGCAGTACACATACGTTTTCAGGGAAGCCAATAAAAGAGTAACATAAAACGACCACAAAAATCGTAAAACTAAAACTAGAATTCTGTAGTAAACGCGCAAGGTTTCGGCGAAGCTTCATAAAAAATTCAAGAAGATTCATCTAGATGGGACGAAGTACTGGTACAATTCGCAAAACCAGCCATAACTCCCTTAAAACGCATAGTAGGAAGGTGAAACTTCGCATGATACTGTGGAACAAATTAGTGAATATACATAGCAAATTTGGTTAAGATCAATCAATCTAGAACCCTCTGATAGCAATAAATCTATAACAGAGCAATACCAAAAAGCTTCACTGCAGTACACATACTCTTTCAGAAAGACAATAAAGTAGTAACAAAATGGACCACAAAGTCGCAAAAT
>NW_013831794.1:0-423 GCF_000517525.1 Limulus polyphemus
AGGTCATAAAGACCCTGTGTATTCACTTGTTTCATAAAATACAGTTATAATTACAACACCATGTCATAGTACAATACATCATAAGGTCATAAAGACCCCGTGTATTCACTTGTTATATAAAATACAGTTATAATTACAACAGCATGTCATTGTGCAATACATCATAAGATCATAAAGACCCCGTGTATTCACTTGTTATATAAAATATAGTTTTAATTACAACAGCATGTCATAGTACAATACATCATAAGGTCATAAAGGCTCCGTGTATTCACTTGTTATATAAAATACAGTTATAATTACAACAGCATATCATTGCATGATACATCATAAGGTCATAAAGACCCCGTGTATTCACTTGTTATATAAAATACAGTTATAATTACAACAGCATGCCAAATTTCAATACATCATAAGGTCATA
>NW_013831795.1:0-422 GCF_000517525.1 Limulus polyphemus
GTTAACTTCATCGAATCAGCAGACGTTTCCAAGTTTGAACGCACTTGATGGTGAATATCATCCATCCTTTCCGATAACACTTCCACAAACTCTGACATATTTACAGGCAACTCTTCATAAGGTGGGCATCCTTTATGCTGGGGTCCCCTTTTAGCACTACATGTACTGCATGTTCTGCACCATTTTTCCACATCTTGCCTCACACCTATCCAGTAAAATCTTTGTCGTAGGTGACTCAATGTCTTCCAAATTCCGAGATGTCCTCCTATTAAATTATCATGGGATTGATGCAGCACAACTTCCCGTAACTTCCTCGGTATAACTGTTTGCCAAGTCGTCACTTTCCCATCTGTAGTATCCCATCTCCAGACAAGAATACCATTTTCAAGCTTCAACTGGTCCCATTGTGCCCAATAGTCTTT
>NW_013831796.1:0-707 GCF_000517525.1 Limulus polyphemus
TATGGGTAATACAAATATCTGTAAAAATGTTTAATTAGTGACTTTGGTAGCATACAGATTGCAATTAGTGACTTTGGTAGCATACAGATCGCAGCTGGTGTGGGTAATACAAAGATTTGTAAAAATGTTTAATTAGTGACTTTGGTAAGTATTATCCACAGCAGCTGCAATCTGTATGAAAGATTTGTAAAATAGTTTAATTAGTGACTTTGGTAGCATACAGATTGCAGCTGGTGTGGGTAATACAAAGATTTGTAAGAATGTTTAATTAGTGACTTTGGTAGCATACAGATTGCAGCTGCTATGGGTAATACAAAGTTTTCTAAAAATGTTTAATTAGTGACTTTGGTACCATACAGATCGCAGCTGGTGTGGGTAATACAAAGATTTGTAAAAATGTTTAACTAGTGACTTTGGTAACATACAGATCGCAGCTGGTGTGGGCAATACAAAGATTTGTAAGAATGTTTAATTAGTGACTTTGGTAGCATACAGATTGCAGCTGCTATGGGTAATACAAATATCTGTAAAAATGTTTAATTAATGACTTTGGTAGCATACAGATCGCAGCTTGTGGGTAATACAAAGATTTGTAAAAATGTTTAATTAGTGACTTTGGTAGCATACAGATTGCAGCTGCTATGGGTAATACAAAGTTTTCTAAAAATGTTTAATTAGTGACTTTGGTAGCATACAGATTGCAGCTG
>NW_013831797.1:0-422 GCF_000517525.1 Limulus polyphemus
ACTTTTAATCATTTTCTATTCTTCTTCTTGTTCGCGCCAGTAACGAATCATTTTTTCTGTTGGTGGAGGACCAAAATATCTTTCGGCAGCTCTGTTTCCATGCTCGTTTGCATAACTAATCACACTTAATTCAAATTTAGCTGTGTATGACAGTCTCTTTTCTTTAGACATCGTAAGGGGTGAAAAAATAAAACGAAAAATGAAGAAATAACTATTTTGCTCCCGAGGCCTAAGATACGGTACTTCGGCTTTCGGTGATGCATCCAACTTGACAGTAAGCACGTGCCAGACTGCCGAGTATCAAATGAAAATGGAAATACCGATTAGGCGATTACCGACGCTAATTGCATTAAGCGCTCTGATTGGTCAAGCGCATTCATTGCACATTTGAATCCAAGGCAAGTACTCAAACACTTTTATTT
>NW_013831798.1:0-423 GCF_000517525.1 Limulus polyphemus
CCATTTATTTAAATACTAAATCCAAAGTACAACTTAACTACTAAATTTAGATTATTTAACTCTGCTTCGGACTTTTCGAAATTATAATACGTAACAATTGGATAACTAATAATACCCAGGTGCACACCCTCAGAGTCCACTTAGTATGGGTGCAAAATTTCAGGTTTATAAGTTATTTCCTTTTGGAGTTATGGCAGTCACACGCAAAGACCAATAGATCAATTTGTTCCTACATGACAACACTTTAAAAAATATATTTTACAGTTCCGTGATTCAAACATTTCATTTCATTGAAATTGATAAATATAAAACAATCATACATATATATTCAGTAAAATGCAATTAATTCATGGATACTGAGGTAGCAATAAGACTAAAATAATCAGGTAATCAGGGGTGCTCAGAAACTGTTTTTCTTCTTCA
>NW_013831799.1:0-422 GCF_000517525.1 Limulus polyphemus
AGTTAATTTTCCTTAAATTCGTTCCGACGAAACTTTAGCGACACAAGTCCTTTCTTAAATAAAACTGGTTTATTCTTTCTAAATATAACTTTACAATACACTTAATTTCAACAGTTGCGCTATTACAAAAGCTATAATTCAAACGAATGTCTCACGTGCTCAACAATATTCTCTCTGACTGCAGTTCAATTACTCATTACATTACTCCCGTCACATTGTGACCGTCTTGTATATACAAGACTAACACATATCTAGTAAACGCTAGAGCAGCGTTTCCCAAACTATGGATCGCGACCCACTGGTGGGTTGCAAGCGGAATGTTAGTGGGTTGTAAAAAGTTATACTAGAATTACGCATTAGCTTCGATTAAACGCTGTCTGTCGAGATAATTCAAGACTCGGGCTTTCATTGTCAGGCTGTTG
>NW_013831800.1:0-243 GCF_000517525.1 Limulus polyphemus
TCTGTATCTTAGATACTTCTATATCTGAGTACGAATCTATATCTGAGATACTTTATATCTGAGTAAGGACCTGTATCTGAGATACTTTATATCTGAGTAAGGACCTATATCTGAGATACTTTATATCTGAGTAAGGACCTATATCTGAGATACTTTATATCTGAGTAAGAACCTATATCTGAGATACCTTATATCTGAGTACGAATCTATATCTGAGATACTTTATATCTGAGAAAAGACCGG
>NW_013831801.1:0-982 GCF_000517525.1 Limulus polyphemus
ACCTTTAATACATGAGGAAGTTAGTAGACATTTGGTCGTGGTACCAGTAATACATGGGGAAGTTAGTAGATATTTGAAGGTAGTACCTTTAAGACATGAAGAAGTTAGCATGCATTAGATGATGTTACCTATATTACATGAGGAAGTTAATACACATTTTATAAATACCTATATTATATAAAAATGAGTTTAAACTTTATGGTGGTATTCCTAATATATGAGAAAGTTAGTAGACATTTGATGGTGGAACCTGTAATACATGAGGAAGTTAGTAGACATTTGATGGTAGTACCTGTAAGACATGAAGAAGTTAGTTTGCATTTGATGGTGGTACCTATTTTACATGAGAAAGTTAATACACATTTCATTAGTACCTATATTATATAAAAATGAGTTTAAACTTTATGGTAGTATTCCTAATATCTCATGTAAATAGGTACCACCATCAAATGCAAACTAACTTCTTCATGTCTTACAGGTACTACCATCAAATGTCTACTAACTTCCACATGTATTACAGGTTCCACCATCAAATGTCTACTAACTTTCTCATAAGTTAATACACATTTCATAAGTACCTATATTATATAAAAAATGAGTTTAAACTTCCCCATGTATTACTGGTACCACGACCAAATGTCTACTAACTTCCTTATGTATTAAAGGTACCACCATAAAATGTCTACTAAATTTCTTATGGATTACAAATAACACCATAAAGTGTAAAGTCATTTTTGCTGTATCATAGGTACTTATGAAATGTGTGTTAAGTTCCTCATGTAATAAAGGTTCCACCATCAAATGTCTACTAACTTTCTCATATATTAGGATTACCACCATTAAGTTAGTAGACATTTGAAGGTAGTACCTGTAAGACATGAAGGAGTTAGTATGCATTTGATGATGGTACCTATATTACATGAGAAAGCTAATACACATTTTATAAGTACCTATATTATATATAAAATGAGTTTAAACTTAA
>NW_013831802.1:0-422 GCF_000517525.1 Limulus polyphemus
AAGGGAAGCATTATACTTCCTAAGTTCCTAACCACAAATTATATTAAATTATACAATTATAGTTCCAACTCAGGACTAGTTAGGCACATCTGGACCTAGTTTCACTTTAACTGCCATTATTTAGACCACCCATATCCATGTTAATTAACGTGACACAACAGTAAGAAAATCAATGCAGATGAGTGTATATGATGGTAAATCATGCTTATGAGCACCATTTAAATTGCTGGCAGTTGCTAAATCACATTTAAAAACTCGATAGGCTTAACTACACGAACACTACAGGAGACAAGTCTGAAATTGCTCGAATGAAAATTACACACACTGTAATAATATAATATATAATATAATATAATATAAGCCTAGAGGCTCAAAGGCTATATGTAATATTCTTACGCCTCCAGTCGTTAACTGATTTTCCG
>NW_013831803.1:0-422 GCF_000517525.1 Limulus polyphemus
ACAATTATAGTTACAACTCAGGACTAGTTTGGTACATCTGGACCTAGTTTCACTTTATCTGCCATTATTTAGAACACCCATACTCATATTAATTAATGTGACACAACAGTAAGAAAATCAATGCAGATGAGTGTATATGCTGGTAAAAAAATGCTTATGAGCATCATATAAATTACTGGCAGTTGCTAAATCACATTAAAAAACCCGATAGGTTTAACTACACGAACACTACAGAAGACAAGTCTGTGGAGAAGGGTGTAATCATAACATAATATAAGCCTAGAGGCTCAAAGTAGATATTTAATATTAAAGGTTTTGATGGAATGAGAAAACTTAAAAATAGGGTAACGAATTAGTGGTGCTAGATTACAGCTCCTAGATTAAGTCGCTAATACATCTAGATCTAACATTAATGTTAGACC
>NW_013831804.1:0-421 GCF_000517525.1 Limulus polyphemus
ATTCACGCACTTTACTTACGGTCACTACTGCTCGCTTGAGTCAATTATCTGTCTCTATATCTATCTATCTGCAATTCAATTAATTATCTCGCTTTATTTGCCTGCTTATATACTAAAATAGAGGGCGTGTAGAAAAGACTAGAGTTGCCATGAAGATACATGATCGTTGGAGAAACTCCAGCGCGCATGCTTCCAGGGTCACGTGACTTCCGCGGTCGTAACACTGCCCCTTCCTTTGTATGGTTCGTCCAGAACAATAGCCACTTACATTAAACCAATAGATAATTAACAATAACTTAATAAAATGTAAATAATTTACAAACACAAAATTAAAATACAACAAAGTCTCTTACTTTTACGGGACGTATCTTCTTCCGTACTGGTCTCCATCTCGTTGGCTTCTGCTTCACATAAAGTTCAT
>NW_013831805.1:0-711 GCF_000517525.1 Limulus polyphemus
GATAACTCTCTGGCAGCACCTCCCACCAACAAGTTTTTGTTGTTGTTTTTCATGAACTGCTGACTAGAAGGAAGGCAACTCTCTGGCAGCACCTCCCACCAACAAGTTTTTTGTTTGTGAAAAGCTGACTAGAAATAAGGTAACTCTCTGGTAGCCCCTGCCACCAACAAGTTTTCTGTTCTTGTTTTTTGGGAACTGCTGAATAGAAGGAAGGCAACTCTCTGGCAACACCTTTTTCCAACCAGTTTTTTTTTCTTTTTGTGAATAGCTGACTAGAAGGAAGGTAACTCTCTGGCAGCACCTTCCTCCAACCAGTTTTTTTTTTTTGTGTGAATAGCTGAATAGAAGGAAGGTAACTCTCTGGCAGCACCTGCCATCAACAAGTTTTTTGTGGACAGCTGACTAGCAGGAAGGTAACTCTTTGGCAACACCTGCCACCACCAAGTTTTCTGTTGTTGTTTTTTTGGGAACTGCTGACTAGAAGGAAGGCAACTCTCTGGCAGCACCTGCCACCAACAAGTTTTTATTTTTTGTGAATGGATGCCTAGAAGGAAGGTAACTCTCTGGCAGCACCTGCCATCAACAAGTTTTTTGTTGTTGTTGTTTTTTTGTGGACAACTGACTAGCAGGAAGGTAACTCTCTGGCAACACCTTCCTCCAACCATTTTTTTTTTGAATAGCTGACCAGAAGGAAGTTAACTCTCTAGAAGC
>NW_013831806.1:0-423 GCF_000517525.1 Limulus polyphemus
CCAAACATCAGTTTTGCTGGAGTGTATCCAGTGGCTTCATGCTCTGCTGTTCTATAGGCCATCAATAGTGGAGGGAGTAAGACACCCTAGTCATCTTGGTGGCTATTACAAAACTTTGCCAATTCCTGTCCCAGTGTCCAATTGTACTTTTCTACCATCCCATCAGACTGTGGGTGAAGCGGTGTTGTCCTGGTCTTTTGTATGTCAAACAACTTGCAGCATTCATGGAACACAGCTTATTCAAAGTTACGGCCTTGCTCAGAATGCAGTTCGTATAGCATACCAAACCTGAAGAAGAAATCACTAATAGCCGAAGCTACAGTTATAGCTTCCTGATTTGGTATTGCATATGCATCTGGCCACTTGGTGAAATAATCCATCATCACACAAATGTACCTCTTTCCAGCACGAATTCGGGGCATC
>NW_013831807.1:0-423 GCF_000517525.1 Limulus polyphemus
GAGTTGAGACGTTGTGGATGTAAGCACATGGCAGTAGGAGTTGAGACGTTGTGGATGTAAGCACATGGCAGTAGGAGTTGAGACGTTGTGGGTGTAAACACATGGCAGTAGGAGTTGAGACGTTGTATGTGTAAGTACATGGTAGTTGGAGTTGATACGTTGTGGGTGTAAACACATGGCAGTAGGAGTTGAGACGTTGTGGATGTAAGCACATGGCAGTAGGAGCTGAGATGTTGTGGATGTAAGCACATGGTAGTATGAGTTGAGACGTTGTGGGTGTAAACACATGGCAGTTGGAGTTGAGACGTTGTATGTGTAAGCACATGGCAGTTGGAGTTGAGACGTTGTGGGTGTAAACACATGGCAATAGGAGCTGAGACGTTGTGGATGTAAGCACATGGTAGTATGAGTTGAGACGTTGTG
>NW_013831808.1:0-424 GCF_000517525.1 Limulus polyphemus
AATATTCGTTTCATTCAATGCAACGGTTACACAGAATGAATAATTAAACAATGTTTGTTTCATTGAATGCAACGGTTACACAAAATGAATAATTAGACAATATTTGTTTCATTGAATGCAATGGTTACACAAAATGAATAATTAGACAATGTTTGTTTCATTCAATGCAACGGTTACTCAAAATGAATAATTAAACAATATTTATCTCATTGAATGCAACGGTTACACAAAATGAATAATTAAACAATATTTGTTTCATTCAATGCAACGGTTACACAAAATGAATAATTAGACAATATTTATTTCATTGAATGCAACGGTTACACAGAATGAATAATTAAACAATATTTGTTTCATTCAATGCAACGGTTACACAAAATGAATAAGTAGACAATATTTGTTTCGTTGAATGCACCGGTAACAC
>NW_013831809.1:0-423 GCF_000517525.1 Limulus polyphemus
CACAATATTGTTAAATCTTGTGTCTTCTTATTGACAGTACACAGTATCGTTAAATCTTGTGTCTTTTCATAGATAGTACACAGTATTGCTAATTCGTGTGTCTTCTTATTGATAGTACACAGTACTGTTAAATCTTGTGTCTTCTTATTGACAGTACACAATATCGTTAAATCTTGTGTCTTCTTCTTGACAGTACACAGTATCGTTAAATCTTGTGTCTTATTATTGACGGTACACAGTATTGTTAAATCTTGTGTCTTCTTATTGTGTATACACAGTATTGTTAAATCTTGTGTCTTCTTATTGACAGTACACAGTATCGTTAAATCTTGTGTCTTCTTATTGACAGTACACAGTATCGTTAAATCTTGTGTCTTCTTATTGACAGTACACAGTACCGTTAAATCTTGTGTCTTCTTATTG
>NW_013831810.1:0-422 GCF_000517525.1 Limulus polyphemus
GACTGCATATGGGGCACAGTACCACCTGCTGTGTATCTTTTAAGTGAATTCACAAGACAATCAGCATTGACTGCATATGGAGCACAGTACCACCTGTTGTGTGTCTTTCAAGTAAATTCACAAGACAATCAGCATTGACTGCATATGGAGCACAGTACCACCTGTTGTGTATCTTTTAAGTGAATTCACAAGACAATCAGCATTGACTGCATATGGAGCACAGTACCACCTGTTGTGTATCTTTTAAGTAAATTCACAAGACAATCAGCATTGACTGCATATGGGGCACAGTACCACCTGCTGTGTATCTTTTAAGTAAATTCACAAGACAATCAGCATTGACTGCATATGGAGCACAGTACCACCTGTTGTGTGTCTTTCAAGTAAATTCACAAGACAATCAGCATTGACTGCACATGGAG
>NW_013831811.1:0-423 GCF_000517525.1 Limulus polyphemus
AAGTCACCGTATAGTTATTCCTACAAAGATCTATATTTTACTAGATCTAAATCACTGTATAGTTATTCCTACAAAGGTCTATATTTTACTAGATCTAAGTCACCGTATAGTTATTCCTACAAAGATCTGTATTTTACTAGATCTAAGTCACAGTATAGTTATTCCTACAAAGATCTGTATTTTACTAGATCTAAGTCACTATATATTTATTCCTACAAAGATCTGTATTTTACTATATCCTAGTCACTGTATAGTTATTCCTACAAAGATCTATATTTTACTAGATCTAAGTCACAGTATAGTTATTCCTACAAAGATCTATATTTTAATAGATCTAAGTCACAGTATAGTTATTCCTACAAAGATCTATATTTTACTAGATCTAAGTCACTGTATAGTTATTCCTACAAAGATCTATATTTT
>NW_013831812.1:0-423 GCF_000517525.1 Limulus polyphemus
GGTACTATTTCAAATATTTCTAATACAGAAGTACGGGTACTATTTCAAATATTTCTAAGACAGATGTATGGGTACTATTTCAAATATTTCTAATACAGAATTGTGGGTACTATTTCAAATATTTCTAATACAGAAGTACGGGTACTATTTCAAATATTTCTAATACAGAAGTACGGGTACTATTTCAAATATTTCTAATACAGAATTGTGGGTACTATTTCAAATATTTCTAATACAGAAGTACGGGTACTATTTCAAATATTTCTAATACAGAATTGTGGGTACTATTTCAAATATTTCTAAGACAGAAGTATGGGTACTATGTCAAATATTTCTAATATAGAATTGTGGGTACTATGTCAAATATTTCTAATACAGAAGTATGGGTACTATTTCAAATATTTCTAAGACAGAATTGTGGGT
>NW_013831813.1:0-658 GCF_000517525.1 Limulus polyphemus
ATAAGTCAGTCCATAGATTAATTACGAAAAAAAACAACTAAACCTTTCTTGTCAATGTTTATCTAAAATAGTAGAAGGTTGAATGGTTGTAATCTCAAACACTGAAACAAAATTATCATTAAAAAATGTAGGATCTGTAGGACATGGTGTAAACCACGGGGAGGATGTTTGTAACCTTACACACTTTCAAATGATCAATTAAAAAATGTAGGGCCTTTAGGACATGGTGGAAACCACGGATGACGATAGCTGTAACTTTACACACTTTCAAGTGATCAGTAAAAAAAAAAGTAGGATCAGAAGGACATGGTGGAAACCACGGGGGAGGACTGCTATAACCACACACACTTTCAGACGATCAGAAAAAATATATAGGGTCTGTAAGACGTGGTGGAAACCATGCGGAAGGATGGTGGTAACCATACACACTTTCAAATGATCAATAAAAATATAGGGTCTGTAAGACGTGGTGGAAACCATGCGGAAGGATGGTGGTAACCTTACACACTTTCAAATGATCAATAAAAATATAGGGTCTGTAAGACGTGGTGGAAACCACAGGGGAGGATGGTTGTAACCTTACACACTTTCAAATGATCAATAAAAATATAGGGTCTGTAAGACGTGGTGGAAACCACAGGGGAGGATGGTTGTAACC
>NW_013831814.1:0-423 GCF_000517525.1 Limulus polyphemus
GATGAAAAGCTACCTAAGTACTATTTTTTTCAGTTATAAATATGCATAGATTAACTGATGAAAAGCTACCTAAGTATTATTTTTTCAGTTATAAATAATCGGATATTAACTGATGAAAAGCTACCTAAGTATCATTTTTTTTCAGTTACAAATAATCAGAGATTAACTGATGAAAAGCTACCTAAGTATCATTTTTTTTCAGTTATAAATAATCAGAGATTAACTGATAAAAAGCTACCTAAGTATCATTTTTTTTCAGTTACAAATAATCAGAGATTAACTGATGAAAAGCTACCTAAGTATCATTTTTTTTCAGTGATAAATAATCAGAGATTAACTGATAAAAAGCTACCTAAGTATCATTTTTTTTTCAGTTACAAATAATCAGAGATTAACTCATAATAAGCTACCTAAATACTATTT
>NW_013831815.1:0-543 GCF_000517525.1 Limulus polyphemus
GGTAAAGAAAATTAGGGCTTTAAATAGAAAATTTTTGAATTAAAATAACTAAATTTAAAAGATCATAACGTCTTCTTTCCAAATTAAATCCTCCTTTTCGATTGTTTTTACTCTGTGTAAGAAAAATTTTTTTAACTTTAGAAACGAAGTAATGTTCTTCCTTAAAAATATATTTTGTGAATTTCGTGTTTTTCTACGAAATAAACAATGATCGGTATTATACCGTCAATTTTGATTTAAAATACGCACATTTATCACCTTTTCAAAAAAGTGATTTTTTCGTTGTAACTACAAAGTTCTCCAAAGTTGACCAAAAATTAGATTTTTCTGATATTGCAGTTGAAAGAAACACTTGTTGTTCGCTTTTCAAAATGGAACTCCTTTGATCAAAATTCCTAATATTTATCCCTTGGTTTGATAAGAAAATTTTGGACATCTTGGATTTTTCTATATTACTCAAGAAAAGTTAAAGAAAATTAGGGCTTTAAAAATAAAATTATTGAATTAAAATAACTAAATCTAAAACACCATTATGTCGTCTTT
>NW_013831816.1:0-983 GCF_000517525.1 Limulus polyphemus
TTTAGCAATACTGTGTACTATTCATAAGAAGACACAAGATTTAACGATACTGTGTACTGTCAATAAGAAGACAAAAGATTGAACGATACTGTGTACTGTCAATAAGTAGACACAAGATTTAACGATACTATGTACTGTCAATAAGAAGACACATGATTTAACGATACTGTGTACTGTCAATAAGAAGACACAATTTTTAACGATACTGGTGTCTTCTTATTGACAGTACACAGTATCGTTAAATCTTGTGTCTTCTTATTGACAGTACACAGTATCGTTAAAAATTGTGTCTTCTTATTGACAGTACACACAGTATAGTTAAATCTTGTGTCTTCTTATGGATAGTACACAATATTGTAAAATCGTGTGTCTTCTTATTGAGAGTGCAGTATCGTTAAATCTTTGTACTGTCAAACAGTATCGTTAAATCTTCTGTCTTCTTATTGACAGGACACAGTATTGCTAAATCGTGTGTTTTCTTATTGAGAGTGCACAGTATCATTAAATTTTGTGTCTTCTTATTGACAGTACACAGTATCGTTAAATCTTCTGTCTTCTTATTGACAGGACACATTATTGTTAAATCTTGTGTTTTCTTACTGACAGTACACATTATCGTCGAATATTGTCTCTTCTTACTGTCAATAAGAAGACACAAGATTTAACGATACTGTGCACTCTCAATAAGAAGACACACGATTTAGCAATACTGTGTACTATCCATAAAAAGACACAAGATTTAACGATACTGTGTACTGTCAATAAGAAGACACAAGATTTAACGATACTGTGTACTGTCAATAAGAAGACACAAGATTTAACGATACTGTGTATTGACAGTAAAGAAGACATAAGATTTAACAATACTATGTACTGTCAATAAGAAGATACAAGATTTCACGATACTGTGTACTTTCAATAAGAAGAAACAATATTCAACGATAATATGTACTGTCAGTAAGAAAACACAAGATTTAGCAATA
>NW_013831817.1:0-705 GCF_000517525.1 Limulus polyphemus
AGCGGAAGTCACGTGACTCTGGTAACACGTGATGAGTTTCTAGAAGGATCGGGGAACATAAAGCGACGGCAATTAATTGAATTGCAGACAGAGAAATATATAGAGACAGATAATCGAGTTAAGCCTTAATTAAAGTGCGTGAATCGTTGTGAATTCTAGCGTGTGTTTAAGTTAAAGTAACTGTGGAAATTAAGTGTATTGCAAAGTTGTATTGAGAAAGAATAAACGTGTTTTATTTAAGAAAGGACTTGTATCGCTGAAATTTTTCGGAAAGAATTTCTACGGAAAATTAACAAACGAACACAGAGGCGTAACAAATTAAGTGCCGGAAAGGTGATCCACTACACATTTAACACTGCTTTTATCTTCTATTCCTAGTCATGTCGTTTTAAGAGGACTTTAGCGTTCCCCTTATTGACAGGCAATATACCAGTGTATCTATCCTTCTTTAAATTACTGACAGTTTGATATTTCTCTTTAGCTAAGTTGTTTGGAAGTTTTTCCTAGATTACCGTATTTTTCGGTGTATAAGACGCACTTTTTTTACCCCAAAATTTGATGTCCAAATCTGCTTGCGTCCTATACACCGAAGGTATGAATAATATATATGTATATATACGATATACACAAGCCATGTGTAAATATATTTAAATAGGCATGCATAGTTTAGTTCAATTAAATGTGTTATTTATAACAATAGTAGGT
>NW_013831818.1:0-392 GCF_000517525.1 Limulus polyphemus
CTTCTTATTGACAGGACACAGTATATTTAAATCTTGTGTCTTCTTATTGACAGTTCACAGTATCGTTAAATCTTGTGTCTTTTATGGATAGTACACAGTATTGCTAAATCTTGTGTTTTCTTACTGACAGTACACATTATCGTTAAATCTTGTTTCTTCTTATTTACAGTACACAGTATCGTTAAATCTTGTGTCTTCTTATTGACAGTACATAGTATCGTTAAATCTTATGTCTTCTTATTGACAGTACTCTTCTTATTGACAGTACACAGTATCGTTAAATCTTGTGTCTTCTTATTGACAGTACACAGTATCGTTAAATCTTGTGTCTTCTTATTGATAGTACACAGTATTGCTAAATCTTGTGTTTTCTTACTGACAGTACACAGTAT
>NW_013831819.1:0-423 GCF_000517525.1 Limulus polyphemus
GGATAAAAAGTGGTACTAACTTTGTGATTTAGAACATTCACGAGGGTTACTCAACGAAACATCCCGAAAAACGGTAGTGCGCGTGCGAACGTGTTTTCTTGTTATGCACATTACAGTTGCTCTGCGAATGTAGGGTTAAATTTGGGGAGGGAAAACCGGGGGTGGAGGATTTGGGTGGGGAAACGTCCCCTTTCCACCATGTAGCAACCGCAACTGTATATTGGGAAATGTTTTGGAAATATTTAAAAAAAAAAATCTACAACAAGTTGATCAGTTTCAATTCCACGTGCAGTTAGGATTCTGAAAGTTCACCAATAGCTTATCAAGATATAAACGGTATATATTGTTACTATGCCGTTGCTTATAAACTATGATTTAAAGGAACTGAAATTTGGAATGAACTACACGTATTCACAAACCTAT
>NW_013831820.1:0-423 GCF_000517525.1 Limulus polyphemus
TAGTTCATTAGTGATCTAATGAGAATTGTTCAGTAATATTACAACACAGACAGGTTGGTAATCCTCAAGTTTAATAGTGATCTACAGAGAATTGTTCAATAATATTACAATAAAGACAGGTTGGTAAACTTCAAGTTTATTAGTGATCTACAGAGAATTGTTCAGTAATATTACAACACAAACAGGTTGCTAATCCACAAATTTATAGGTTATCTAAAGAGAATTGTTTAGTAATATTACAACACAGACAAATTGCTAATCCTAAAGGTTATTAGTGATCTATAGATAATTATTCTGTAATATTACAACACAGACAAATTGCAAATCCTTAAGTTTATTAATGATCTACAGAAAATTATCCTGTAATATTACAACACAGAGAGGTTGCTAATCCTCAAGTTTTTTAGTTATGTAAAGAGAATT
>NW_013831821.1:0-632 GCF_000517525.1 Limulus polyphemus
GCAGACAATGCTGTACCTACATGGTTATCAAAACCCAATATTTAGCGTCGTAAGTCCTCAGACTGAGCTGGTGAAGGTGCTTGAGGAGGGGCAAATAAGGCTGACCTCTCGTGCACCCCAATTCAACTGGAGACCATATTTTATGGCTTAATTTGCGTATATGTATTAATCTGGTCTGGTTAAATATGTGCCTACCCACAAACTCTGGGACCAAATAGCAGTTTTTGTTGTAAAGAAAGAAAAGAAAAGAACTTCGAGCCTGGAACAAGGGGCGTCATTTAAAAGGTGCCAATAGGGGCTTATTTGTGCTTCTCAAAAGGTGGCAACTAAAACTAGGCGCACACAGTCTGCCCATAAATATGTTAGCTAGAGAGCGTATGAGTTTAAGGTCCAGGAAATTATACTTAAATCTAAATAGGTACATTAATATAGATACGGTTAAGTAATTAATTAATTGATTTACAGTGAAGTATTCATTTGAGTAGAAGTGAATGAGAATACAGAGAAGTGATATAGTGAGTGATCGCGTATATCCATTGTTTTGCAACTAATCATAAAGAACCCGCAGAACGATAAAAGTGATAGAACACGATACTGCAATATATATATTCTATATTTATGGCTACGATTTT
>NW_013831822.1:0-607 GCF_000517525.1 Limulus polyphemus
ACAAAATATGACTTTCATAATGGTATTTTAATCCTTCTTAAACTTTATTTTGTCGACTGTTATAACGGTCTTTTATCCTCCGTCCACTAAATTTTGTTGACATTGATATGGGTACACTATATTTTAACATAACTGACTTTTTAGACCTTCTTAGACTAGATATAAAGTCGACAAAATCGAGTGGAAGAAAACTAAAAACACGTTTTCAAAGTCAACAAAATCTAGTGGAAAAACTGACTAAAATGACACTTATCAATGTCAACAAAATCTGGAGGAAGGAAGACCAAAAGTCCGTTATAACAGTCGAAAAAATATAGTGGAAAACTGACTAAAAGGACCCATATCAATGTCAACAAAATCTAGTGGAAGGAAGACTAAAATACCGTTATAACAGTTGACAAAATATAGTTTAAGAAGGATTAAAATTACCATTATGAAAATCATTAAAATATAGTGTAACAAATACTAAAAATACCTCTATCACAGTCTAAAATATCTAGTCTAAGAAGGCCTAGAAAGACAGTTATGAAAGTCGACAAAATAGAGTGGAAGAAAACTAAAAACACGTTTTCAAAGTCAAGAAAATCCAGTGGAAAACGGACTAAAA
>NW_013831823.1:0-421 GCF_000517525.1 Limulus polyphemus
GGCAATCCTGTTTCGCCCGTTCTTGCCAATATATTCATGACCAAAATCGAAACACAAACCATACATTCTGCGCTTCATCCCCCACTATACTGGTACAGATATGTCGATGACACTTTTTCTGGTTTCAACTCTACAGAACACACACTAACTTTCTTTAAACACATAAATTCCATTCACCCCAACATCAAATGTACCATAGAACACGAAAACAATAAACAGTTATCCTTTCTTAACCTCAAAATTATTAGATCTGACACTGAGTTTAAAACAAAAATTCACCGCAAAAACACACACACTGGTCTCCACATCCCCTGGAATTCCGTTCATGACACCACGCAAAAAATCAATACACTTAAAAAACCTCATAAACACAGCCACAAGACTCTGTTCAACGGACTATATAAATGAAGAAATTAACCAC
>NW_013831824.1:0-422 GCF_000517525.1 Limulus polyphemus
AATCGTCAATATTTGTTTCGAATAAGTTTATATTTGAGGGCGTGTTTAGCTTACCGTCTTAGTTACGTATGGCGAAACTCCCGCCAATTCGCCAAGATTATAGAATATTCGTGAACACAAAGAATCAACAATATATATCCATTTCCTTATCCGGTCTTATTAGAAGGTTCTAGAAGATGTGTCTAGCCTATAAAAATAGCAAAGCATCGCGCCAAAAAACAACTGACGACAGAGAACAGAAAAGAGACAGGTCTACTATGAAACTATTATAACCGTGTGAGCTATAAACTGTCAATTTGCTAACCTCTATCAACCGGAAAATAAACGACATTTGACCAGGAACAGTTATAAATTTCGAACGTCAGTGAATTCCCATAAAACGTTAATATTTCTCCAAATATATTACTAATTTCTCATCGGAC
>NW_013831825.1:0-532 GCF_000517525.1 Limulus polyphemus
TTTGAATTATAATCTACAGTTTGATACCAAACTTATTGACATACATTCATGAAATAGTAGTTCAGTAAAATTCTGAATGCAAGTCAACAATTGTGATGACATGGCCCTTTGACCCGTGACCCCTCTGGAAAGGGTTAAGCTATCTACGTATAAGTCCTTTTTCTTTTTGTAACCTATTTAAACATAAATATATAACTGTTGGCTATTAGGTTATATTGTGCCAATAAGAAATATTTATGTTAAAATAGATTTCAAACTCTTACAAAAAAAGTTGTTTTAATTCAAATGTATGAGCTTTTTCCTTCTCTTTTTGTAAAATGAAAAATTGAGAATGACTACGTTAAGGATTTACCCATTTGAATACATAAATAAACTGTACCCGATTAAAGATCTACTTCCAACTCTTTCAACCCAAGAACTATGATTGTAGAAGATGATTACACACTGACTACTCATAGTTCTTGGGTTGACAGAGTATGTTAACGGTGAGTAGTGCTGGCATTGTAGAAGTATGATTACACACTGACTACTA
>NW_013831826.1:0-423 GCF_000517525.1 Limulus polyphemus
GTCTCAGAGATGATGGTTAATGCTCATCTTGTTTGGTTCCTCGAATCAAACAACCCACTCTCGCTCAGCTAGTGTGGGTTCTATCAACAGTTCTCTACAATGGACCACCTGATTCAACTTGAAACCTCGATCAGAGAAGCCTTCCTCGAGAGAGAACATCTTGTCTCTGTGTTATTTGACATTCTTTCCCATTCTCTTACACAGGCTTGGAGTCCCTCAGAGCTGTGTCTTGAGTGCCTACACCCCGATCCCAAGCTATATCTCGATGATGTTGTTCTTCGTGTGGATCCTGGGACAAAGTTCTTGGGGATTATCTTTGACCATAAGCTTACTTTCCTCCCTCTATTAAGGAGCAGCTACGTTTCAAGTGTACAAGGGCACTGAACATCCTCCATGTCCTCTCTTCCACCTCTTGGTGGACAT
>NW_013831827.1:0-423 GCF_000517525.1 Limulus polyphemus
TTACCAAGGAAGTTTGTAATTGATTTTGATAAAATGATGCTTGGGAATAACAAAGGCCAAGTTCCGGTAAATGTTAAAAGAGAGGTTGAACTAATTAGGTGCCATTGGGCTGAAGTCAAGCCGACTGAAAAAGTTGATGATGGTGAAGTGGAACCAAATAAAGATATCAAGGCAGAACAGGAGAAAGACCAAGATTTGAAGCCAATGATTGATTTCCTAAAAATAAGTGTTTTGCGCCCTGCCTGGGAGAAGGTGTCTATTCTAAGCCCTGTGATAAAGCACTATTGGGTGCAATGGGTTTGTTTGTTGTTAATTATGCACAAAGCTACACAAGGGCTATCTGTGCTCTGCCCACCACGGGTATCGAAACCCGGTTTCTAGCATTGTAAGTCCGCAGACATACTGCTGTGCCACTGGGGGGCA
>NW_013831828.1:0-423 GCF_000517525.1 Limulus polyphemus
ACACTGCCCCCTCCTTAATATTGTTCGTCCCGAACTATAACTACTTACAATAAACCAATAACAATTAACAATAACTTAATTAAATGTACAGAATTACAAACACAAAATTACAATTCAACAAAGTCTCTTAATTTTACGGGACGTATCTTCTTCTGTACGTCTCGTTGGTTTTTGCTTCATGTGGGGTTCATCTGCTGTATCAGTAAATGTCCTATCATCGGTAACAGTCACATCAGTGGTAGTAACTTCATCAAGAGCTTCATCGTTTCCCTTCTCAAAATTGAGTAGAGTTTCTTCTTTACGGGACGTATCTTCTTCCGTACTGGTCTCCGTCTCGTTGGCTTCTGCTTCATCAGTAAATGTCCTATCATCAGTAACAGTCACATCAGTGGTAGTAACTTCATCAAGAGCTTTATCGTTTCC
>NW_013831829.1:0-423 GCF_000517525.1 Limulus polyphemus
GTTGTAATTTCTCTTCTCGTTCTTCTTGTTTCTTTTCTTTTTCCTCTAACAACTGTTGTAATTTCTCTTCTTGTTTCTGTATTGCTGCCATCAAATCTGCTAAGCTGTAGTTTGATTTTCCGCCTTTCGTTTCCATTTTTCTTCTTTTTTTTTCTATCCCACTCTCTGACACCAATTTGTTATGTCTCCGTTTGTTAATTGATTTTTCCGTAACTTTGTTCGGACGAAACTTTAACGACACAACTCTTTACTTAATAAAACTGGTTTATTCTTTCCGAATATAACTTTACCGATACACTCAACTTCAACAATCGCGCTAAAACAAACGCTATATCAACGAACGTCAATAATACTTCTGACTGCAGATCAATTACACACTGTCTACACACACATTACATTCCCGCGTCATGTTGTACCCCTCTT
>NW_013831830.1:0-423 GCF_000517525.1 Limulus polyphemus
CACAAGTTTGGGGCAAAGGACCAGCAATGTCAACGACTACTCTTTTCATTGGTGTGCCAACTTGATATAACTTAATTGGAGCATGTCCCTTATGCTTGGGTCCCCTTTTAGCACAACATGTACTACATGTTCTGCACCATTCTTCCACATCTTGCCTCATACCTATCCAGTAAAATCTGTGTCGTGGGTGACTCAATGTTTTCTTACCTCCGAGATGTCCTCCTGTTAAACTATCATGGGATTGATGCAGCACAACTTCCCTTAACTTTCTCGGTATGACTGTTGGCCAGGTCATCACTTTCCCATCTACAGACAAGACTACCGTCTTCAAGCTTCAACTGGTCCCATTGTGCCCAATAGTTCTTTGTTAGACTTAAGTTAGACACCTTCTTCCAAGCAGGGTGCAAAACACTTGCTTTTAGA
>NW_013831831.1:0-422 GCF_000517525.1 Limulus polyphemus
GTTGTAAAAAGGCGCTATCTTTCTTGTCTCTTTTATATTAGGCTATCGTGCACTTATCAACTTTATCTAATCAACTTGAGCATATATAATATAATTATATGCTCTTAAACTGGTCACGGCACATAACTCAGTATACTTTATCGGAGTTCAAACTTCCAAGAGCTCCCAAAAGCGACTGCTTAACTTGCTTTGACAAGGCTATAAAAGGACAATGCGAAATTTTATTTACAGAAGCAAAGTAAATAAATCTAGCATTGTGAAAGTGGGGAAATATCACCAGAAACAATCTGGACACAACGTCATTAGCGCTGAGCCCGTGGAGAAATCTTTCAGTGTAAACTCAGCCAAACCACAGTACCAAGAATCAAAAGGTTTAAACAATAAAAAGTACTAAATATCATCTTAGAAGGGGAAAAAACAAA
>NW_013831832.1:0-698 GCF_000517525.1 Limulus polyphemus
GTGCCTCCGTAATGTAAACTGGGATGTTAAACTAAAGGAGTATGTGTCCTCGTTTTACATCAGGAGGCACATACTCCTTTAGTTTAACATCCCAGTTTACATTACGGGGGCACATACTCCTTTAGTTTAACATCCCAGTTTACATTACGGGAGCACACACCCCTTTAGTTTAACATTCCAGTTTACATCACGGAGGCACATACTCCTTTAGTTTAACATCCCAGTTTACATCACGGAGGCACATACTCCTTTAGTTTAACATCCCAGTTTACATTCTGGGATGTTAAACTAAAGGAGTATGTGCCCCCGTGATGTAAACTGAGATGTTAAACTAAATGTGTGTGTGCTCCCTCGTAATATAAACTGGAATGTTAAATTAAAGGTGTCTCTGTCATCGTAATGTAATTCTACAATCCAATGATTGATTGATTGTTTGTTTGTTTTGAATTTCGCGCAAAACTACACGAGGGCTATCTGCGCTAGCCGTCCCTAATTCAACAGTGTAAGACTAGAGGGAAAGCAGCTAGTGATCACTTGGGCTACTCTTTTACCAACTTTGACCGTCACATTATAACGCTGAAAGGACGAGTATGTTTGGTGAGACGGGGATTCGAACCCGCGACCCTCGGATTGCGAGTCGAGCGCCCTATCCACCTAGCCATGAAGACTGTATAAAGATTAGTGGCAACAGTTTTAAA
>NW_013831833.1:0-421 GCF_000517525.1 Limulus polyphemus
GATGGTGATTGCCTGTTTTTATTCTGTGCTCTACAAGGTTTGTGCAGCCGAGGTCATGATCTTCTTTCTAAAAGACGTCTGCATAATTTGCCAAAAGTTATTTTACCTGAAGAGCCTGTGATGTTGCCAAATGGACTATGCTCTTTTTTATAAAGGCCAGTTAAATGTTCTGGAAGTGTATGTCCTTTCTTTATAGTTGTACTTCTTGCTTTGACATTGACTGGTTCTACCTCCTGGAACGCACCCAACAATGCCCCTTCCTTAAGTGTCTGCTCACATTTAGAGAAATTGGCCACTGTTATAAGTACTACTTGATGACCTGCCAGAAGTGACCTTCCAATCTTCAAATCCACTGGCCTGGATGGGTCTTCCACTGCTTCCACAAGCATTGGGCTTCCTTGGAGATGTTCTTTTATCCTAT
>NW_013831834.1:0-778 GCF_000517525.1 Limulus polyphemus
AGTCTATATTTATATTTTGTATGTATGACAAAACATCTAAGGCTTTTTGTTGCCACCGTCACTAATTTTGAGCTACTGACCAGAGGGAAGGCAGTCAGTCAACAGCACCATCCATGTCACTTTTATAACTCACGGGGAATATTTTGTGGTATGGTACAGACTCGAATCCTGCTCGCCAATTTGGAAATCCAGAGGTCTAATACAGGACTAGCCTTGGCCTGTATAAATGATGTTGATATTGAAACAGTTATTTTTGCTCTCGGTGAGGGTGTTTGGAATTTATAAAGACAGTGCTAACAAAGACAGATATGCTGAAATGCTGTGAAATGTTAAAACAGAGTAAAATGCTGAAATATTGTTAAAATGTCAAAAATGCTGAAATTTGTTGAAATGGTAAGATTGGAAAAAATGCTGCATTGTGGTATTGTTTGTTTGTTTGTTTTTGAATTTCGCGCAAAGCTACACGAGGGCTATCTGCGCTAGCCGTCCCTAATTTTGTAGTGTAAGACTAGAGGGAAGGCA
Organism: Limulus polyphemus; assembly: GCF_000517525.1. Lineage (NCBI taxonomy): Eukaryota > Metazoa > Arthropoda > Merostomata > Xiphosura > Limulidae > Limulus > Limulus polyphemus. The sequence continues at coordinate 523 of NW_013831834.1, forward strand.
GCTAGTCATCACCACCCACCGCCAACTCTTGGGCTACTCTTTTACCAACGAATAGTGGGATTGACCGTCACATTATAACGTCCCCATGGCTGAAAGGGCGAGCATGTTTGGTGTGACGGGGATTCGAACCCGCAGATTGCGAGTCGAGCGCCCTAACCACCTGGCCATGCCGGGCCCATTGTGGTATTATACAACAGATTGACTTTACCAAGCTGTCGTCATAAAAAAACAAAAACAATAGTTCACCTATTTTTAT
>NW_013831835.1:0-423 GCF_000517525.1 Limulus polyphemus
GTTCTTAAACTTATTTTTCAGTAAATAAAGAAGTAAAGTAAACAAATACCTCTTCTAGTTATGACCGTTTTACTCGGTTGCTACTTGACTTAGGTTGCTAAGCCTTTTAAAATTTTGCACGTGGGGGATATGAACCAAAATATTTTTAAGGTTTACATATATACAGTTGAATAACCAAAAAAATCATAAATTACTATATCGATACCATAGAATTCCACCATAATTTATCAAGCTTAGTAACTAAGCTGTATTTAGGTCTAAAAAAATATGAAATTTCGAGCAGACTAAAGACACAACCTACTGTACCTCCTTGAAATCTTGGTTTGAAAGAATGAGATGGTGTGCTAACACATGAAAATAGCTGGGAAAGCCACTAGGGGGACATTCTGAGCTTTCGATTAGTTATTCTCATGTCATATATTG
>NW_013831836.1:0-423 GCF_000517525.1 Limulus polyphemus
TGTCGACGGCTACTCTTTCCATTGGTGCACCAACTTGATATAACTTCATTGGAGCACGTCCCTTCTGCTTGGGTCCCCTTTTAGCACAACATGTACTGCATGTTTTGCACCATTCTTCCACATCTTGTCTCATACCTATCCATTAAAATCTGTGTCGTAGGCGACTCATGTTTTCTTAACTCCGAGATGTTCTCCTGTTAAAGTATCATGGGACTGACGCAGCACAACTTCCCGTAACTTTCTCGGTATAACCGTTTGGCAGGTCGTCACTTTCTCATCTCCGGAGAAGAATACCATCTTCAAGCTTCAACTGGTCCCATTGTGCCAATAGTTCTTTGTCACAGGGCTTAGACTAGACATCTACTCCCATGCAGGGCGCAAAACACTTGCTTTTAGGAAATCAATCATTGGCTTCAAATCTTG
>NW_013831837.1:0-867 GCF_000517525.1 Limulus polyphemus
ACTAGCCAGATGGTAAACCAACTAACAAAACTACACACTTTATTACTAGCCAGATGGTAAACCAACTAACAAAACTACACACTTTATCACTAGCCAGATGGTAAACCAACTAACAAAACTACACACTTTATTACTAGCCAGATGGTAAACCAACTAACAAAACTATACACTTTATCACTAGCCAGATGGTAAACCAACTAACAAAACTACACACTTTATTACTAGCCAGATGGTAAACCAACTAACAAAACTACACACTTTATCACTAGCCAGGTGGTAAACCAACTAACAAAACTACACACTTTATTACTAGCCAGATGGTAAACCAACTAACAAAACTACACACTGTATCTTAGTAATAAAGTGTGTAGTTTTGTTAGTTGGTTTACCATCTGGCTAGTAATAAAGTGTGTAGTTTTGTTAGTTGGTTTACCATCTGGCTAGTCCAGATGGTAAACCAAACAAACAAACAGTACACTATAATCAACCAAAGAATGCTCTTGGTAGCTAGGGTTGAACCATCCAATTTTTTGCAGGTCGACTGTCATTCAATTTGGCAAAGTACTGTAAAGGTTAGATATATACACCCTTAATTAATAAAGCAGTCCAAAAATAACGATATGATCAGAGAATTTCTTGTTTGGGCTCTTTGTGAAAGATATTGTCAAATGTTAGATAGTTTAATAAATTGTTTATTTGCACAAACTTTAAATAAATTAATTGCCGATTAAAATTATTCATTGGGAATGTAATGGACTATTCCAAGTGATGACATTAACCAAATAAGTCGTTTACCAGTAGTACCCACAGACAAACTCGAGAATAACAGTGGAAGCAAGTAAGTCGTTTACCAGTAGTACTCCACAG
>NW_013831838.1:0-423 GCF_000517525.1 Limulus polyphemus
CCTATCCCCCTGTGTGCCTTGATATCGATATCTGGTTCAACTTCGTCATCATCAACTTTTTCAGTCGGCTTGACTTCACCTTGATGGCACCTAATTATTTCAACCTCTCTTTTAACAGTAACCAGAACTTGGCCTTCGTTATTCCCAAACATCATTTTATCAAAATCAATTACAAACTTTCTCGGTAGTAGATAGTCCAATCCTAAGATGCATTCATCTTCAATGTTAGCCAAGTATACTTCCTGTCTGTCCTTTATGCCCTTGAGCTCAATAGTTACCCACACTGGTCCCCACAACCTTGTAGAATGTCCTGTCCCACCATAAAGCTTCTGTATGGCTTCTGGTACTCCTTCGTGATCTAACACCTTGATGCTCACAAGGGTTTGCTAAGACGCAGAGTCTATGATAAAGTTGCACCTTTGA
>NW_013831839.1:0-423 GCF_000517525.1 Limulus polyphemus
CTATGTGACAGGAAAGCTAGATGGACAAAGGTGCAACTTTTTCATAGACTCTGCATATCAGCAAACCCTTGTGAGCATCAAGGTGTTAGAAAACGAAGGAGTACCAGAAGCCATACAGAAGCTTTATGGTGTGACAGGACATTCTACAAGATTGTTGTGACCAGTGTGGGTAACTATCGATCTCATGGGGATAAAGGACAGACAAAAAGGTATACTTGGCTGACATTGAAGACGAATGCTTATTAGGATTGGACTATCTACTACCAAGGAAGTTTGTAATTGATTTTGATGAAATGACGATTGGAAACAACAGATGCCAGATTCAAGTAAGTGTTGCTACATCCGTTGATCTGCATTCCACAGCACTTAAATCAACTACAATACCCCCTATGTCAAAGAAGATAATTTGGGGTAGGATAAAAG
>NW_013831840.1:0-423 GCF_000517525.1 Limulus polyphemus
AAACAAACAGTAGGAAAGTAAAACTACTGCATATTACTACGCAACGTTAAAGTGTACTTACATACCAAATTTGGTGAAGAATCATCAATTTAGGACCCACTGGTAACAAAAAATCGAGAAACAATCAGTAACAAAATGCTTCACTGCAGTACACATACGCTTTCAGAAAAGCCAATAAAAGAGTAACATAAAACGACCACAAAAGTCGCAAAAATGATAATAGAAGGCAAGAATTTTGAATGTTAATAAACAGGTATGCAACAAACGTATTTGAAAAGATTTCGAGAATATCCGTCCAAATAGAACGAAATACTGGAACAAAACGCAAAACCTTCCATAACTCCTTTAAAACAAACAATAGGAAGGTAAAACTCTGCATATCACTACGCAACGTTAAAGTGTACCTACATACCAAATTTGGTG
>NW_013831841.1:0-422 GCF_000517525.1 Limulus polyphemus
AACAGGACGCCCACCTTATGAATAGTTGCCTGAGAATGTGTCAGTGTTTGTGAAAGAGTTATCGGAAAGGATGGATGATATCCACCATCAAGTGCGTGCAAACTTGAAAACGTCTGCTGATTCGATGAAGTTAACTTATGATAAGAGATCTACTGAAGTCATCTTTGAACCAGGAGACAAGGTGTGGTTGTATAATCCCAGGAAGACCAAAGGGAAGTCTCCTATGTTGTCTTCTCCATGGGAAGGCCCATATAACATAGTGGATCATCTCTCAGACGTGACTTTCCGGATAAAATGTGGTCGGCGAGGTAAACCTAAAGTGGTGCATGCCAACAGGCTTTGGCGTTATCACGGTCCAGGACATTTCAGTTGGGACGAAGTGGAAAACAGAACAAATAACGCTGCTGAAGACGTGCCACCTG
>NW_013831842.1:0-423 GCF_000517525.1 Limulus polyphemus
CCCAGGAAGACCAAAGGGAAGTCTCCTTAGTTGTCTTCTCCATGGGAAGGCCAATATGACATAGTGGATCGTCTCTCAGACGTGACTTTCCAGGTAAAATGTGGGCGGCGAGGTAAACCAAAAGTGGTGCATGCCAACAGGCTTTGGCGTTATCACGATCCAGGACATTTCACTTAGGACGAAGTAGAAAACAGAACAAATGACGCTGCTGAAGACGTGCCACCTGAAGAAGCCACCATCGAAGAAGAAACTCTTCTCAGTTTTGAGAAGGGAAATGGTGAAGCTCTTGGTGAAGTTACTACCACTGATGTGATTGTTACCGATGATAGGACATTTCCTGATGAAATAGATGAACCCCACGTGAAGCAGAAGCCAACGAGACGGAGACCAGTACGGAAGAAGATACGTCCCGTAAAATTAAGA
>NW_013831843.1:0-423 GCF_000517525.1 Limulus polyphemus
GGCAACCGTAATAATGGAATTAAAGAACCATGGGTGTGAACTGGAAAACAACAACAACTTCCTGTTGTACCTGAAATAAGATTGGTGAGTTACGTATAGAATATCTGGCAAACATAATAATGGAATTAAAGAACCATGGGTGTGAACTGGAAAACAACAACAACATAATGTACCTGAAATAAGATTGGTGAGTTACGTATAGAATATCTGGCAAACATAATAATGGAATTAAAGAACCATGGGTGTGAACTGGAAAACAACAACAGCAGAATGTACCTGAAATAACATTGGTGAGTTACGTATAGAATATCTGGCAAACATAATAATGGAAGAACGATGGGTGTGAACTGGAAAACAACAACATAATGTACCTGAAATAAGATTGGTGAGTTTATAACTACCTCGTTAGGCATTACTAAAAAA
>NW_013831844.1:0-758 GCF_000517525.1 Limulus polyphemus
TTATTATACTTAAACATGCACACTAAACTACACATCACAATACTTGATGTTTATTATACTTAAACATGCACACTAAACTACACATCACAATACTCGATGTCTATTATAATTAAACATACACTCTAAACTACATATCACAATACTCGATGTCTATTATAATTAAACATGCACACTAAACTACATATCACAATACTCGATGTCTATCATAATTAAACATGCACACTAAACTACATATCACAATTCTCGATGTCTATTATAATTAAACATACACACTAAACTATATATCACAATACTCGATGTCTATTATAATTAAACATGCACACTAAACTACACATCACAATACTTGATGTCTATTATAATTAAACATGCACACTAAACTACATATCACAATACTCGATGTCTATTATAATTAAACATACACACTAAACTACATATCACAATATTCAATGTCTATTATACTTAAACATACACACTAAACTACATATCACAATACTCGATGTCTATTATAATTAAACATACACACTAAACTACACATCACAATACTCGATGTCTATTATAATTAAACATACACACTAAACTACACATCACAATACTGATGTCTATTATACTTAAACATACACACTAAACTACATATCACAATACTCTATGTATATTATACTTAAACATGCACACTAAACTACACATCACAATACTTGATGTCTATTATAATTAAACATACACACTAAACTACACATCACAATACTCGATGTCTATTATAA
>NW_013831845.1:0-422 GCF_000517525.1 Limulus polyphemus
ACAGTACTTGCTACTGAATAACATATATCTGCTATGGTTCATATACTCTAAAGTATAGTGTGTCTCTTCATTATTACACACAAAACTTGCTACTGAATAACATACTTCTACTGTGGTTCATATACAACAGTATAGTGTATCTTTTTATTATTACACACAGTACTTGCTAGTGAACAACATACTTCTACTGTGGTTCATATACACCAAAGTATAGTGTACCTCTTCATTATAACACACAGGACTTGCTACGGAACAAAATACCTCTACTGTGGTTCATATACTCCAAAGTATAGTGTGTCTCTTCATTATTACACACAGTACTTTCTACTGAACAACATATATCTGCTATGGTTCATATACTCTAAAGTATAGTGTGTCTCTTCATTATTACACACAAAACTTGCTACTGAATAACATACTTC
>NW_013831846.1:0-733 GCF_000517525.1 Limulus polyphemus
TTCTAATCTTACATTGCTAAATTAGGACAGCTAGCACAAATAGCCCTTGTGTAGCTTTGCGCGAAATTCAAAAACAAACAAACCCTTATTTATAACTACTTTTTACAATATTTAGAATAGAAGCTCAATTATCATAAACCAACATATATATGTCATTAAAATGTAATTAGTTGTTACAATCTGTTTGTTTTAGTTTTGTTATAATGACTAAAATATTTTGTTTATATTTTCATGCTATATTTTATGTAAAGTCAAATACTTTTATTGATTATTTTTTGTTACTTTTAATTTGCAGCAAAGGATAAGTTCAAACCTGAAATTTTACAACATATGTTACCAGCTGAGGTCACAGCTGGCCAACCAGCTAAACTTAAAGCACAGTTCCGTGGTCAGCCTAAACCACTTATCAAATGGTATGAAACATTTGTTTATAGCAGTTAGTCCACTTTGTTAACATTCTACCAATCACATGGTATGAAACATTTGTTTATAGCAGTTAGTCCACTTTGTTAACATTCTACCAATCACATGGTATGAAACATTTGTTTATAGAAGTTAGTCCACTTTGTTAACATTCTACCACAGTCATTATAAAATGAGTAACATTAAAACAAATCTAATATCAACTAACTGCTATCACTTTGTTAATAGAATGCCACAGTCATTATAAAATGACTAATGTTAGATATTAACAAAGTGGATTAACTGCTATAAACACATCTAACATTCTACC
>NW_013831847.1:0-694 GCF_000517525.1 Limulus polyphemus
GGTTACACGTGGCGAATTATGTGAAACTACCAGTTCATTAGGTTACACGTGGTGAATTATGTGGAACTACCAGTTTATTAGGTTACACGTGGTGAATTACGTGAAACTACCAGTTTATTAGGTTACACGTGGCGAATTATGTGAAACTACCAGTTTATTAGGTTACACGTTGTGAATTATGTGAAACTACCAGTTTATTAGGTTACACGTGGCGAATTATGTGAAACTACCAGTTTATTAGGTTACACGTGGTGAATTATGTGGAACTACCAGTTTATTAGGTTACACGTGGTGAATTATGTGAAACTACCAGTTTATTAGGTTACACGTGGCGAATTATGTGGAACTACCAGTTTATTAGGTTACACGTGGTGAATTACGTGAAGCTACTAGTTTATTAGGTTATACGTGGTGAATTACGTGAAACTACCAGTTTATTAGGTTACACGTTGTGAATTATGTGAAACTACCAGTTTATTAAATTACACGTGGCAAATTATGTGGAACTACTAGTTTATTAGGTTACACGTGGTGAATTATGTGGAACTACCAGTTTATTAGGTTACACGTGGTGAATTATGTGAAACTACCAGTTTATTAGGTTACACGTGGCGAATTATGTGAAACTACCAGTTCATTAGGTTACACGTGGTGAATTATGTGGAACTACCAGTTTATTAGGTTACACGTGGTG
>NW_013831848.1:0-493 GCF_000517525.1 Limulus polyphemus
ACATTCTTATATCCAGTTTTTGTTCTCAACCCATGGTTTGTATGTTATCTGACATTCTTATATCCAGTTTTTGTCCTCAACCTATGGTTTGTATGTCATCTAACTTTTTTATATCCAGTTTTTGTACCTCAACCCATGGTTTGTATGTTATCTGACATTCTTATATCCAGTTTTTGTCCTCAACCCATGGTTTGTATGTCATCTAAAATTCTTATATCCAGTTTTTGTCCTCAACCCATGGTTTGTATGTTATCTGACATCGTTGTATCCAGTTTTTGTTCTCAACCCATGGTTTGTATGTTATCTGACATCGTTGTATCCAGTTTTTGATCTCAACCCATGGTTTGAATGTTTTATGACATCGTTGTAGCCAGTTTTTGTTCTCAACCCATGGTTTGTATGTTCTCTGACATCGTTGGATCCAGTTTTTGATCTCAACCCATGGTTTGAATGTTTTATGACATCGTTGTATCCAGTTTTTGATCCTCAACCC
>NW_013831849.1:0-423 GCF_000517525.1 Limulus polyphemus
ATACTTATATAATTTAATTTCGATATACACATATAATTTAGTTTCGATATACATGTATAATTTAGTTTTGATATACATATATAATTTAGTTTCGATATACAATATAATTTAGTTATTATATACATATATAATTTAATTTCGATATACAATATAATTTAGTTATTATATACATATATAATTTAATTTCGATATACAATATAATTTAGTTTTGATATACTTATATAATTTAATTTCGATATACACATATAATTTAGTTTCGATATACATGTATAATTTAATTTCGATATACACATATAATTTAGTTTCGATATACAATATAATTTAGTTTTGATATACACATATAATTTAGTTTCGATATACATGTATAATTTAGTTTGATATACTTATATAATTTAATTTCGATATACAATATAATTTAGTTTT
>NW_013831850.1:0-420 GCF_000517525.1 Limulus polyphemus
CGTTGCCAGCAATGAACTCTCTTGTGCCCAGGTTTGTTACAATGCCAGCAAAGTCCCTCAAACCTCTCTGAAAGCTGGCCTTTTCTGGCCTTGAATCCAGATGACTGTACCAACCTCAGTACCTCTGTGTTGGACTTAACGTAGGATTCAAATTCGAGAGCTCTGGCCATCGCATCCTGCATGGTAGAGGGGTGTGCTTGCTTCACTTGTATCTTAAGTTGTGGACTGTCCAAGCCATCTACGAACTGATCCCTCAGCAACAACTTGAGGAGATCAGGTGGTGCAGTTGGGTAGGCCTTGTGTGCCATGCTTTCCAAGTCCTGAGCCAGCTCTTGCAGGCTCTCTCCTTTAGCACGGGCTCTCGTCCTGAACCTAGCCCTGTAGACTTCTGACTGATTTTGGGTTCCGTACCTGAGTTCT
>NW_013831851.1:0-501 GCF_000517525.1 Limulus polyphemus
TATTTACAACATATCTACATATGTTTCCTGATGTCCGACTGGATTAAATAGGACCCAATAGCTAGAATCGTTCTATCACCCACTGTTGACTTTAATCTGCAGCCAATGTATTTATTAACTCATATATTTACTACATATCTACATGTGTTTGTTTAAGACCGACTGGATTAAATAGGACCCAATACCTAGTATCGTTCTATGACCCACTGTTGACTTTATTCTGCAGACAATGTGTTTATTAAATCATCTATATACAACATATCTTCATTGGTTTCCTCAAGTCAGAGTGAATTAAATAGATCCAATAATAATTATCGCTCTATGACCCACGGTTGACTAAAGTCTGCAACAAGTTTGTTAATCAAATCATATATTTACAATATATCTAGATGTGTTTGTTTAAGACCGACTGTATTAAATAGGACCCAATAGCTAGTATCGTTCTGTGACCCACTGGTGACTTTAGTCTGCAACCAGTTTTTTAATTAACTCATATATTTA
>NW_013831852.1:0-424 GCF_000517525.1 Limulus polyphemus
AAATGTTTAATAGTTAATATTTATCTGTATTGTAGTAATATTGCTCTCATGGTATTAGTAAATGTTTGATAGTTAAAATTTATTTGCATGGTAGTAATATCGCTCTCAAGGTATTAGTAAACACTTGGCAGTTAATCAATATCTTTATTGTAGTAATATCGCTCTCATGGTATTAGTAAACACTTGACAGTTTATATTTATCTTTTTTGTAGTAATATCGCTCTCATGGTATTAGTAAACACTTTATAGTTAATATTTATCTTTATATTAGTAATATTGCTCATATGATATTAGTAAACACTTGACAGTTTATATTTATTTTTATTGTAGTGATATCGCTCTTATGGTATTAGTAAACGTTTGACCTTTTATATTTATCTTTATTGTAGTAATATCGATCTCATGGTATTAGTAAACATTTGAC
>NW_013831853.1:0-416 GCF_000517525.1 Limulus polyphemus
TCTAAAGTGTAATGTGTGTATTGTGTTCGTCACGTCACGTCATTATTCAGTTGTTATTTAAAGTGTAATGTGTGTATTGTGTTCGTCACGTCACGTCATTATTCAGTTGTTATTTAAAGTGTAATGTGTTTGTGTTCGTCACGTCACGTCATTATTCAGTTGTTATTTAAAGTGTAATGTGTGTATTGTGTTCGTCACGTCACGTCATTATTCAGTTGTTATTTAAAGTGTAATGTGTGTTTGTGTTCGTCACGTCACGTCATTATTCAGTTGTTATTTAAAGTGTAATGTGTGTTTGTGTTCGTCACGTCACGTCATTATTCAGTTGTTATTTAAAGTGTAATGTGTTTGTGTTCGTCACGTCACGTCATTATTCAGTTGTTATTTAAAGTGTAGTGTGTGTTTGTGTTCGTCAC
>NW_013831854.1:0-419 GCF_000517525.1 Limulus polyphemus
AACATGGTAACTGTAACAGAGGATACGATTGTTTTATCCGTTACCCGTTTAAATATAATTGTTATTGTAATAAATATTGAATGTTATTTTGTATTTTATTTCTGTTATAAAAATGGTGATGCCTATAGAAAATATGGACAGTCACTGCACCACAGAAAGTCATAAATAAGTCACTCAATTATTTTGAAAAAAATAGCGAATTGTACAAAGAAAATACGATACACAACAACAGATACACTGGTGTACGGTACAACACGAACAACACATACACTGGTGTACGGTACATCACGAACAACACATACACTGGCGTACGGTACATCGCGAACAACAACAGATACACTGGCGTACGGTACAACGCGAACACACAACAACAGATACACTGGCGTACGGTACATCGCGAACAACACACACACACTGGC
>NW_013831855.1:0-445 GCF_000517525.1 Limulus polyphemus
TTGTTTACTATATAATATAATACGTTTCTCCACATTGTTGACTATATAATACAATACGTTTCTCCACATTGTTTAGTATATAATATAATACGTTACTCCACATTGTTGACTATATAATATAATACGTTTCTCCACATTGTTTAGTATATAATATAATACATTTCTCCACATTGTTTACTATATAATATAATACGTTTCTCAACATTGTTTACTACATAATATAATACGTTTCTCAACATTGTTTACTAGATAATATAATATAATACGTTTCTCCACATTGTTTAGTATATAATATAATACGTTTCTCCACATTGTTTACTATATAACATAATACGTTTCTCCACATTGTTTATATATAATATAATACGTTTCTCCACATTGTTTATATATAATATAATACGTTTCTCCACATTGTTTACTATATAATATAATACGTTTCTCAACA
>NW_013831856.1:0-420 GCF_000517525.1 Limulus polyphemus
CGAAGAAGAATATAACCTTAATTGTAGAAAAAATTGTTGTGTATTATAACGCGCAATGGCATTAAACCGATGGTTTGTTTCTCTGCATGTCTCTTAATATGATACAAAATGGACCATGTGCGCTATGCTCATTGCAGATATAAAACCTCGATTTTTAGCGCCATAAGCCCACAGGCATACCGCTGAGCCATCTGAGGGCAAAAATCAGTGAAGATTACAAAAGTAAACAATTAAGTTTTATCCATTTAAGAGCTTTTGTTTTTGTTTTGTTTGTTTTTGAATTTCGCGCAAAGCTACACGAGGGCTATCTGCGCTAGCCGTCCCTAATTTAGCAGTGTAAGACTAGAGGGAAGCAGCTAGTCATCACCACCCACCGCCAACTCTTGGGCTACTCTATTTACCAACGAATAGTGGGATTGA
>NW_013831857.1:0-424 GCF_000517525.1 Limulus polyphemus
GAATCTTCGAAAATCGACAGTGTGAAGTTACTGTTTAGGAACTTTGAAAATCTACAGTGTGAAGTTACTGTTTAGATCACCCCACATTTTTCCATAAATATTTGCCGGACCTTCATCTCTATTTAATAATAAATTATCTTTATGGTATTTAATTATTTCCAAGAAGAACGAGAAAAGAAACAAGAAGAGAGATTACAGCAGTGGCAAGAAAACATGCAACACTGGCAGCTCGAACAGCAAAATAAACAAGAACAGAGATTACAGCAGTTGTTGGAGGAGAAAAAAAATAAACAAGAAGAGAGATTACAGCAGTGGCAACTAGAACAAGAAAGGAAACAGGAAGAAAGTCTCCAACAGTTGCAGGAAAGTCAGCAGCAACTACAGGAAAGTCAACAACAGTGGCAAAAAGTACAAATGGAAAACA
>NW_013831858.1:0-423 GCF_000517525.1 Limulus polyphemus
CTTCATAAACAACATTTACAGTTTGCTTTCCATCTACCAACAAATAAAGATTTTGAGATGATCCCACCCTTGAACATCCTACATCTCACTGACCATGAGAAAAGCATGATTGTTTGAGAAACAATCCAGCAACTTTCATACTTTGACTTTGAATCCCTTTAGAATATTCAACATTGTCTAAAGAGTCAACTTGCCAAGATTGTTTGAGATTGACTTGGTAGTCTGGGAGTAATTAACCAACAGGCTTTACAAAATAGAAATATGTTTAAGTTCAATTAGGACATTTCCCATAGTTCATAGTGTTTACGTATAAATTTAGATTGATATTGGCCCAATAGGCTCGGAGGAGTTAGGGTGCAAACAAACACACATTTCGTCTTTATACACACACACACACACACACACACACACACACACACACTA
>NW_013831859.1:0-587 GCF_000517525.1 Limulus polyphemus
AATGTATAATGTCATTCTACATTAGCCCTATATCTTTATAAAATGTATAATGTCATTCTACGTTAGCCCTATATCATCATAAAATATATAATGTCATTCTACGTTAGCCCTATATCATCATAAAATATATAATGTCATTCTACGTTAGCCCTATATCAGTAGTATAATAGCAGACATAAACAGTAGTATAATAGTAGACATAAACAGTAGTATAATAGTAGACATAAACAGTAGTATAATAGTAGACTTAAACAGTAGTATAATAGTAGACATAAACAGTAGTATAATAGTAGACATAAACAGTAGTATAATAGTAGACATAAACAGTAGTATAATAGTAGACTTAAACAGTAGTATAATAGCAGACATAAACAGTAGTATAATAGTAAACAATAGTATAATAGTAGACAGTAGTATAATAGCAAGACATAAACAGTAGTATAATAGCAGACATAAACAGTTGCATAATTATAGCTGCACGTGAATCAAATAATACCATAATAATTATAGCTGCACGTGAATCAAATAATACCTTAATAATTATAGCTGCACGTGAATCAAATAATACCATAATAATTATAGCTGCA
>NW_013831860.1:0-421 GCF_000517525.1 Limulus polyphemus
CTCCTCTGTCCATCCGTTCATCTCTGCCAGTCGTTCAACTTGTGCTCTATATGCTTCCCACGGTGCTTTCCCATCGTATTCCTGTGGCTTCCTTCGTACTGGATCACTCTTAGTACTGACATTCATATCTGGAATGTGACTTCTAACGGGACTGAATATGTCTGCATTAGGGTTTAGCTGCAGGGGCTGGATAGGGCTTGTCATTGTCTGGGGCTGGTTAAGTCGATGGTCAATGTATCCTCCAACAACTGCTGTAATCTCTCTTCTTGTTTAATTTCTCGTTCTTCTTGTTCCTTTTCTTTTCCTCCAACAACTGCTGTAATTTCTCTTCTTGTTTAATTTCTCGTTCTTCTTGTTTCTTTTCTTGTTTAATTTCTCGTTCTTCTTGTTTCTTTTCTTTTTCCTCTAACAACTGTTGTAA
>NW_013831861.1:0-419 GCF_000517525.1 Limulus polyphemus
GTAACAATACTTGTCTACATTATTACAGCTGTATCAGTAACAATACTTGTCTACATTGTTAACAGCTGTATCAAGTAACAATACTTGTCTACATTATTAACAGCTGTATCAGTAACAATACTTGTCTACATTGTTGACAGCTGTATCAAGTAACAATACTTGTCTACATTGTTAACAGCTGTAGCGAGTAACAATACTTGTCTACATTATTAACAGCTGTATCAAGTAACAACATTTGTCTACATTGTTAACAGCTGTATCAGTAACAATACTTGTCTACATTGTTAACAGCTGTATCGAGTAACAACATTTGTCTACATTGTTAACAGCTGTATCAAGTAATAATACTTGTCTACATTGTTAACAGTTGTATCGAGTAACAACATTTGTCTACATTGTTAACAGCTGTATCGAGTAAC
>NW_013831862.1:0-424 GCF_000517525.1 Limulus polyphemus
GTCTGCTCCATGGGAAGGCCCAAATGACATAGTGGATCGTCTCTCAGACGTGACTTTCTGAATAAAATGTTGGCAGAGAGGTAAGCCAAAGGTGGTGCATGCCAATAGGCTTTGGCATTATCATGGTCCAGGACATTTCAGTTGGAATGAAGTGAACAATGGAACAAAAGATGCCACTGAAGATGTGTCACCTGGAAAGGCCACTGTGGAAGAAGAAACTCTACACAGTTTTGAAATGGGAAACAGTGAAGCCCTTCATGAAGTTACTATCTCTGATGTGACCATTAATGATGATAGGACAATTCCTAATGGAGCAGATGAACCTCATGTGAAGCAGAAGCCAGTATGGAAGAAGATACATCCCATAAAATTAAGATACTTTGTTGAATTTAATTTTGTTGTTTGTAATTACTGTGCATTTAAA
>NW_013831863.1:0-423 GCF_000517525.1 Limulus polyphemus
ACATTCGATGGCAACCCATTCCAAAGGCCAACCACCCTGTTAGAAAAATAAAACTGCCTTCGCTGAAGATGACTCCTATCGTTCCAAAATTTATATTTTTTGTCCTACTTTTCTCACTGTTAAATATGAAAAAAATATGATACATCAACACTATCATTTCCTTTTACACTCTTAAACAGCTCAATCAGATCCCCCTAGCTCTTCTTTTTTTTCAAGAGAAAACAATTTGAGAGATTTCAACCTCTCCTCGTAAGACCCCCCTTCCCCCATCCAAGGGACCATTCCAGTAACACTTCTCTGAATCCTTTCCAACAATTCAATGTCTTTCCTAAGGTAAAGAGCCAAAGACTGAACACAATATTGCAAATGTGGCCTAACCAGTGACCTATACAATGGTATTATAACCTCCTTAGACTTGTATTC
>NW_013831864.1:0-828 GCF_000517525.1 Limulus polyphemus
TTTCAGATGAAACTTACTAGTACTGTATATTTCAGATGAAACTTACTAGTACTGTATATTTTAGATGAAACTACGAGTACTGTATATATTAGATAAAACTTACTAGCACTGTATATTTCAGATGAAACTTACAAGTACTGTATATTTCAGATGAAACTTACTAGTACTGTATATTTTAGATGAAACTACGAGTACTGTATATATTAGATAAAACTTACTAGCACTGTACATTTCAGATAAAACTTACTAGCACTGTATATTTCAGATGAAACTTACAAGTACAGTATATTTCAGATGAAACTTACTAGCATTGTATATTTCAGATGAAACTTACTAGTACTGTATATCTTAGACAAAACTACTACTACTGTATATTTTAGATGAAACTTACTAGTACTGTATATTTCTTATGAAACTTACTAGCGTCTAAAATATACAGTGTCTAAAATATACAGTGCTAGTAAGTTTAATATACAGTAGTAGTAGTTTTGCAGTGCTAGTAAGTTTCATCTAAAATATACAGTGCTAGTAAGTTTCATCTAAAATATACAGTACTATTAAGTTTCATCTAAAATATACAGTAGTAGTAGTAGTTTGTCTAAAATATACAGTACTAGTAAGTTTCATCTGAAATATACAGTGCTAGTAAGTTTTATCTAATATATACAGTACTCGTAGTTTCATCTAAAATATACAGTGCTAGTAAGTTTCATCTGAAATATACAGTGCTAGTAAGTTTTATCTAATATATACAGTACTCGTAGTTTCATCTAATATATTTCAGATGAAACTTACTAGTTACTGTATGTTTCATATGAAACTTACTAG
>NW_013831865.1:0-572 GCF_000517525.1 Limulus polyphemus
TGTTTCTATCCACAAATCCATATATGCACATTGGTAAAAATGTAGCCAACTTTTCAGACTTTTACATGTGTTGCAGTTACCATATAAGGTAAGTTGTGGCCAATTCAGAGATGTTTCTATCCACAAATCCATATATGCATATTGGTAAAAATGTAGCCAACTTTTCAGACTTTTACATGTGTTGCAGTTACCATATAAGGTAAGTTGTGGCCAATTCAGAGATGTTTCTATCCACATTTTGTTATCACTGTTTATGATTGAAAAGAATAAGGTACCAGACAATACAAAATGAAATACTTGAACAGTTTTAGATCAGAAACTGCATTTCATCTAATCAAGAAATGGTTGTTAAACACCGCCAGGATTTGACTAGTATTTCCATATTTGTTTTTATGTATATAATTATATTTTTGAAATTAATGTTATTTCAAAATATTTTCAAAACCTTCTACCTGTAAGTGTAGGCACGAGCCCGGCATGGCCAGGTGGTTAAGGCACTCGACTCGCAATTTGAGGGTCGCGGGTTCGAATCCCTGTCACACCAAACACGCTCGCTCTTTCAGCCATGGGGG
>NW_013831866.1:0-423 GCF_000517525.1 Limulus polyphemus
CACCAAGTAAGGCTAACGATGAGTATGGTGGTTATAAATTAGGTAATTAGTGTTACAACTATGTGTTCATGGAGTTGTTGTACCAAATAACGCTAAAGACGAGTATGGTGGTTACAAATTAGCCAACTAGAGTTACACCTAGATGTTCATGGAGTAGTTGTACCAAATAAGGCTAAAGACGAGTATGTTGGTTATAAATTCGGTAACTAGAGTTACACATAGGTGTTCATTATCTAGTTGTACCAAGTAAGGCTAAAGATGTATATGGTGGTTATAAATTCGGGAACTAGAGTTACACCTAAGTGTTCATGAAGTAGTTGTACCAAGAAAGGCTATAGATGAGTATGGTGGTTATAAATTCGGTAACTATAGTTACACCTAAGTTTTCATGTAGTAGTTGTACCATGTAAGGCTAAAGATGAA
>NW_013831867.1:0-423 GCF_000517525.1 Limulus polyphemus
ATAATGTATAATAGTTGAAATGTGACTGTATTTTACAAAATACTACTCTACTAAAACACAGTCAAGACAAGTTACTTTGTACAGACGAAAGGTCAGTTTTATGTTATTTGATATGTTAACACGAGTGCACGTGAACCATGTCATTGTAACTTCTGTATTGTTAGCCAGGCATGGCTGAAAGGTCAAAATAATAAAAATAATAAATATCTATAAATGTTACGAGATTTAAGCTAGTTAGTCTAAACATTTATGTTTTTGTGATATGATTTGTGTTCACTCTAGTATGAAAGAGGCATAATTTAAGTTTATTTCCTAATTTTTTATGGTCGTTGCAAGATCAGTCAAATCTACCGAACCTGTACAGAGATTAATTACTAAAAATAACAGATAAAATATAAAGTTTTTGCTTAAGAAATGTTTGAT
>NW_013831868.1:0-878 GCF_000517525.1 Limulus polyphemus
GCTTTGATGAGAAAGTGTTTAGTAGAAAGGTGGTCTTGAGCTTTGATGAGAAAGTGTTTAGTAAAAAGGTGGCCTTGATCTTTGATTAGAAAGTGTTTAGTAGAAAGATGACCTTGAGCTTTGATAAGAAAGTGTTTAGTAGAAAGATGGCCTTGATCTTTGAAGAGAAAGTGTTTAGTAGAAAGATGACCTTGATCTTTGATAAGAAAGTGTTTAGTAGAAAGATGGTCTTGATGATCTTTGAAGAGGAAGTGTTTAGTAGAAAGATGACCTTGATCTTTGAAGAGGATCAAGGCCATCTTTCTACAAAACACTTTCTTATCAAAGACCAAGGTCATCTTTCTACTAAACACTCTCTTCAAAGATCATCAAGACCATCTTTCTACTAAACAAATTTCTTATCAAAGCTCATGGTCATCTTTCTACTAAACACTTTAAAACACTTTCTTATCAAAAGTAGAAAGATGACCTTGATCTTTGAAGACAAAGTGTTTAGTAGAAAAATGACCTTGATCTTTGAAGATAAAATGTTTAGTAGAAAGATGGCCTTGAGCTTTAATAAGAAAGTGTCTAGTAGAAAGATGGCATTAAGCTTTGATGAGAAAGTGTTTAGTAGAAAGGTGGTCTTGAGCTTTGATGAGAAAATGTTTAGTAAAAAGGAGGCCTTGAGCTTTGATTAGAAAGTGTTTAGTAAAAAGATGACCTTGAGCTTTGATAAGAAAGTGTTTAGTAGAAAGATGGTCTTGATGATCTTTGAAGAGGAAGTGTTTAGTAGAAAGATGACCTTGATCTTTGATAAGAAAGTGTTTAGTAGAAAGATGACCTTGATCTTTGAAGAGAAAGTGTTTAGTAGAAAGATGACATTGAGCTTTGATGAT
>NW_013831869.1:0-641 GCF_000517525.1 Limulus polyphemus
CAGGCCAGTGTGACCTGATCTTTTAAATATTTACTGTTTCTTTAACTTCCAGAATAACCTCATAATGATGGGTTTTCTTGACTTAGACTTTTAGATCTTCCACTTCATATTTCGTTTCGTCATTTAAAGCTTCAGTTTCTACGCAAAATGAATTCTTGATAGAGATTCTAGCGATCCGCTAATATCTTCAATGGTGTAAAATATGGAGTATTTTCCTATAACAGTGATATTTATTCGGTATTTTTCTCTTTATAAATGAACAGTCGTCAATCTGTTCATGTGTCTATATATTCAACTACACACCCTCTTAACTGATATTTTTGAGAGTGTAAAATATAGAGTATTTTCCTATAAGAGTTGTATTTATTCGGTATTTTTCTATTGGGTCGTCAAGAAATTAATGTGGCGTTGTGGAACAATTTTATTAACCCTCCTCAAAAAAAACAAAAAACAACGTACATCACGTATAATAGTTAAACGAGCCGCCTAAACGTCACGTTAGTGTAGCCTATATAATGGGTAAAGTTTATATATACTCTAATCCCTTATAGTGATGGAACACGATGAGATACACATTCGGCATGTAATGCTGTTTGAACACAAGAAGAGAAACAATGCCTCTGTAGCCACAAAGATATCAG
>NW_013831870.1:0-423 GCF_000517525.1 Limulus polyphemus
AAGAGGAATCTCTAAATCTCTGACTCAGTATCTCAAAACAACAGTAAAAGATGGGCAATACATAGAAGGACGTCTGGTGCAATACCTATTGGGATATCATTCCACGTATGTTTTGTTCAACGTCTGATAGCGGAGCAGAAATAAAACATACCTCAATATTAAAAAATACTTATCTATTGAAATATATAACCACACCCCAGTGGCACAGCGGTATGTCTGCGGACTTACAAAGCTAGAATCCGGGTTTCGATACCCGAAGATGGGCAGAGCATAGATAGCCCATTGTGTAGCTTTGTGCTTAATTACATATTTTTCATTGATTTTTGATGTTCAAAGAAATCTCTTTAGGTAATTACTTTTAACACTCGTGTTAGTTATATTAGAACCTTGAGAGAAGAGTTTTACCCTTAAAGTTTCATAAGT
>NW_013831871.1:0-423 GCF_000517525.1 Limulus polyphemus
TGACCAGCAATACCTATAATATTGTATACTATCTTACCAGCAGTACCAATAATATTGTATACTATCTTACCAGCAGTACCAATAATACTGTATACTATCTTACCAGCAGTACCAATAATATTGTATAATATCTTACCAGTAGTACCAATAATATTGTATACTATCTGACCAGCAGTACTAATAATATTGTATACTATCTGACCAGCAGTACCAATAGTATATACTATCTTACCAACAGTACCAATAATATTGTATAATATCTTACCAGTAGTACCAATAATATTGTATACTATCTGACCAGCAGTACTAATAATATTGTATACTATCTGACCAGCAGTACCAATAATATATACTATCTTACCAACAGTATTGATAATATTGTATACTATCTTACGAACAGTACCAATAATATTGTATACTATC
>NW_013831872.1:0-750 GCF_000517525.1 Limulus polyphemus
GGATATATAGGCACACAACGTTACGTCAAAGTGGGGTACTGGCCTCAGTTGGTCATCTAGAACTTCATTAGATAATGATATCCCCGTTGAAACAGAGGCAGGGGAAATACAAATCGAGGTAATTGGCAAATTTGGTTCAACACTCGTTCACACATCAACACATAAATACATGTCAGTCATGGAAAAACAATAATGTAGTGATGAATACAATGCTTTTCTTATAGCCAATAATCACAGCATCGTTGTCAGAATTTTAATTCTACTTTTCAATTTCTTTTTTTCACACCAACGTTTTCATTGAGGGCTGAATGTTAACCTGTAGCATCTTCTGAAATTTTATATGTAAGACCATAGGAATTGCTAAGTCCGTTTATATCTTACATTTCAGTTGCTCCAACTCAACTGTAAAGCCATCGTTTATACGGGATGTTAAAAACCTCCGTTGAATCCTATACACCCAAACTATGGGGAATGTTAACATCTTGATTCTGTATTAATTTCTATGTTAAACACCGTACACTCAATCTATGGGGAATGTTAACATCTTGATTCTATATTAATTTCTATGTTAAACACCGTACACCCAAACTATGGGGAAAGTTAACATCTTGATTCTGTATTAATTTCTATGTTAAACACCGTACACTCAATCTATGGGGAATGTTAACATCTTGATTCTATATTAATTTCTATGTTAAACACCGTACACCCAACGTATGGGAAACGTGAACACCTTGATTCTATATTAAT
>NW_013831873.1:0-607 GCF_000517525.1 Limulus polyphemus
GTGGCTTATGACACTAAAACCCTTAGGAATTACGTTGTAGTGAATATGAATTATTTCATAGTGTAGAGCGTGACTGAAAGTATTCTTAGGTTTATTTTTTCTACGTCTCTCGTGGCTTAACACACTAAAAACCATAATAAATTACGTTATAATGAATATGAATTATTTCATAGTGTAGAGCGTGACTGAAAGATGTTCCTAGGTGTTGTTGCTCTACGTCTCCCTTGGCATAAGACACTAAAAACCCTAATGAATTACGTTGTAGTGAATATGAATTATTTCATAGTAAACAGCGTGACTGTAAGATGTTCCTCCTTTGTTGCTATACGTCTCTCGTGAATAAAACTAATAAATTACTTTGTAGTGAATATGAATTATTTCATAGTGTAGAGCCTGACTGAAAGATGTTTCTAAGTTTGTTTCCTCTACGTCTCTCGTGGCTTAAGACACTAAAAACCCAATAAATTACGTTGTAGTGAATATGAATTATTTCATAGTGTAGAGCGTGACTGAAAGTTATTCTTAGGTTTATTTGTTCTACGTCTCTCGTGGCTTAACACACTAAAAACCCTAATAAATTACGTTGTAGTGAATATGATTTATTTCA
>NW_013831874.1:0-484 GCF_000517525.1 Limulus polyphemus
AACGCAAAATACTGTTTACTAGCTGGCCTATAAAACATAATAATTAATATTAAATATCAAAGAGCTTGAAAACTATATTCAATTCCTGACAGTAATAGTAAGTTAAAACATAAAGGTAAACCTTAGTAATATATATATATATATATATGTTGTTTGTTTTAAGCGGAGAGCTACAACATGGGCTATCTGATCTGTGCCCATCACGGGTATCGAGCTTCGATTTTTAACATTATAAGCTCTCAAGCTTACTACTGAACTACATAGGGTATATCTGTATATCTATGCATATTATACAAATAATAACTTGGTTTTAAACAACTAGAACAAAACAGATAAATAACACAAGTAACACTGAACTACGTAGGCCAGGAAAAGTTTAAAACACCAATATATATAAATAATTTAAGATTTTCGAAAGTTTTTGCAATACGTTCTTCCGAACAAAGTGGAAGCACGTGTTTCTTTTAAACAGAAGATTAAAAAT
>NW_013831875.1:0-422 GCF_000517525.1 Limulus polyphemus
GCCAGTAGCTCAAATTGTTCTCTATATGCTTCCCACGGTGCTCTTCCATCATATTCCTGTGACTTCCTTCGTACTGGATCACTCCTAGTACTGACATTCATATCTGGGATGTGACTTCTAACGGGACTGAATATGTCTACATTAGTGTTTAGCTGCAGGGTCTGGAAGGGGCTTGCCATTGTCTGGGGCTGATTAAGTCGATGGTTAATGTTTCCTCCTTGTGTAAAAGACAATAAATCGTCCATTAACGTATCTAATTCGCTTTCAAATTTACTAATGCTTTCCGTTTGTACTTCTTGTTTCCTTTCTTGTTCCAGTTGCCACTGCTGTAGTCTCTCTTCTTGTTTCTTTTCTTTTTCCTCCAACAACTGCTGTAATTTCTCTTCTTGTTTATTTTCTTTCTCCTCCAACAACTGCTGTAA
>NW_013831876.1:0-423 GCF_000517525.1 Limulus polyphemus
CACTATAGCAATGCTTCACTGATCCCTGAGGCGACATTAGATATTTGTAAAACAGATGGAATAATGGACCAGCGCAAGTACCATCAGATAATGATGTGTCATGGTATACCAAGTGGTTTGTGTATTATTGGTAAAGGATTCTACAACCAAGAAAAAATTGCATCACGTACTTTAACGAAAACTGTTGTGGATTTTTCGTGATAAGATTTAAGAATTATTAAATTTATAATAATATAACCAAAAGAGGGCGCTAGCAGATCAGAGTACATTTTTCTCCAGTATAGTTCTAGGTTTTAAGTTCATAAACGAGAAAATCGTTTCTAGGTTTATCTTGTGCAATACTTTGCTGTTGTAAATGACAATGAAATCTGAATGTTTAATAATAATGTATGTATGATGTCAGGATATATGTAATGAACTGGC
>NW_013831877.1:0-934 GCF_000517525.1 Limulus polyphemus
CCTGTCAATAAGAAGATACAGGATTTATCAATACTGTGTACTGTCAATAAGAAGAAACATAATTTAACAATACTGTGTCCTGTCAATAAGAAGAAAAAGGATTTATCAATACTGTGTACTGTCAATAAGAAGACACAAGATTTAACGATACTGTGTACTATCATAACAAGTCATAAGATTTAATGTTAAATCTTGTGGCTTGTTATTGTAGTACACAGTATCCAGTATTTTGATAAATCCTGTATCTTCTTATTGACAGGACTCAGTATTGTTAAATCTTGTGTCTTTTTACTGACAGTACACAGTATCGTTAAATCTTGTGGCTTGTTATTGATAGTACACAGTATCATTAAATCTTATGACTTGTTATGATAGTAAACAGTATCGTTACATCTTGTGTCTTCTTATTGACAGTACACAGTATTGATAAATTTTTTTTCTTCTCATTGACAGGACACAGTATTGTTAAATTATGTTTCTTCTTATTGACAGTACACAGTATTGATAAATCGTGTATCCTCTTATTGACAGGACACAGTATTGATAAATCCTGTATCTTCTTATTGACAGGACACAGTATTGTTAAATCTTGTGTCTTCTTATTGACAGTATACATTATTGATAAGTCCTGTATCTTCTTATTGACAGGACAGACAATACACACTATCATTAAATCTTATGACTTGTTATGATAGTACAGAGTATCGTTAAATCTTGTGCCTTCTTATTGACAGGACACAGTATCGTTAAAATCTTGTGTCTTCTTATTGACAGTACACAGAAAATAACAAGTCATAAGATTTAATGATACTGGGTACTATCAATAACAAGCCATAAGATTTAACAATACTGTGTCCTGTCAATAAGAAGATACAGGATTTATCAATACTGTGTACTGTCAATAAGAAGACACAAGATTTATCAACACTGTGTA
>NW_013831878.1:0-423 GCF_000517525.1 Limulus polyphemus
GATTTTTTAGTTATTCAAATGTATATATAAAACCTAATAAAAATATTTTGTTTCATATCCTCTACGTTCAATTTTTTTTAAAAGCTTAACAACCTACATCAAGTAGCAACTGAGTACAAAGGTTGTAACTAGAAGAGATAATTATTTGATTTACTTCTTTAGTTACTGTTCTAAGTTTAAGAACTTAATTCTAAATAGAAATAATCTATATACATATATATAATGTATAATAATTGAAATGTGACTGTATTTTACAAAATACTAGTCCACTAAAACACAGCCAAGACAGGTCACTTTGTAAAAGCCAGTTTTGTATTATTGGATATGGTAACATAAAGCTACATGTGCCTGTGTGTAAACTCTGTAATGTTAGTCAGACATGGCTGAAAGGTCAATAAAATAAAAATATTAAATATCTGTAGA
>NW_013831879.1:0-1550 GCF_000517525.1 Limulus polyphemus
TGTTTATTGACAGTACACAGTATAGTTAAATCTTCTGTCTTCTTATTGACAGTACACAGTATAGTTAAATATTGTGTCTTCTTATTGAAAGTACACGGTATCGTTAAATCTTGTGTCTTCTTATTGACAATACACAGTATCGTTAAATCGTGTGTCTTCTTATTGACAGTACACAGTATCGTTAAATCTTGTGTCTTTATATTGACGTTACACAGTATCATTAAATTTTGTGTCTTCTTATTGACGTTACACAGTATCGTTAAATCTTGTGTCTTTTTATTGATAGTACACTGTATTGTTAAATCTTGTGTGTTCTTATTTTAGTACACAGTATAGTTACATCTTGTGTCTTCTTATTAACAGTACACAGTATTGTTAAATATTGTGTCTTCTTATTGACAGTACACAGTATTGTTAAATCTTGTGTCTTCTTATTTACAGGACACATTATCGTTAAATCTTGTGTCTTCTTATTGAAACACAAGATTTAACGATACTGTGTTCTCTTTTATTGATAGTATACAGTATTGTTAAATGTTGTGTCTTCTTATTGAATTTAACGATACTGTGTACTGTCAATAAGAAAACATAAGATTTAACGATACTGTGTACTCTCAATAAGAAGACACAAGATTTAACAATACTGTGTACTTTCAATAAGAAGACACAAGATTTAACAATACTGTGTTCTGTCAATAAGGTATAAGATTTAACGATACTGTGTACTGTCAATAAGAAGACACAAGATTTAACGATACTGTGTACTGTCAATAAGAAGACACAAGATTTAATAATACTGTGTACTGTCAATAAGAAGACACAATATTCAACGATAATGTGTACTGTCAGTAAGAAAACACAAGATTTAACAATACTGTATACTATCATTAAGAAGACACAAGATTAACGATACTTTGTGTTAAATCTTGTGTCTTCTTATTGACAGTACACAGTATCGTTAAATCTTGTGTCTTCTTATTGACAGTACACAGTATCGTTAAATCTTGTGTCTTTTCTATAGATAGTACACAGTAAGGATTTAACAAAACTGTGTACTTTCAATAAGAAGACACACGATTTAACAATACTGTGTACTTTCAATAAAAAGACACAAGATTTAACGATACTGTGTACTGTCAATAAGAAGACACAAGATTTAACAATACTGTGTACTTTCAATAAGAATACACAAGATTTAACAATACTGTGTACTTTCAATAAGAAGACACAAGATTTAACGGTACTGTGTACTATCTATAAAAGACACAAGATTTAACGATACTGTGTACTGTCAATAAGAAGACACAAGATTTAACGATACTGTGTACTGTCAATAAGAAAACACAAGATTTAACATAACTGTGTACTATCAATAAGAAGACAAACGAATTAGCAATATTGTTAAATCGTGTGTCTTCTTATTGACAGTACACAGTTTTGTTAAATCCTGTTTCTTCTTATTGAAACTACACAGTATCGTTAAAGACACAAGATTCTTATTGACAGTACACAGTATCGTTAAATCCAGTGTCTTCTTCTTGACAGTACAC
>NW_013831880.1:0-584 GCF_000517525.1 Limulus polyphemus
AAGATGTGTTACTGACCTGAAGATGTACTATTAATCTGAAGATGTAAGATGTGTTACTGACTTGAAGATGTAATACTGACTAGTGTTCTCAGTCTTGTTTCATAGCTACAATCACACGTGAAAATCTATAAACCTGTTACTGACTTGAAGATGTAATACTGACTGTGTTCTGAATCTTGTTTCATAGCTACAATCACATGTGAAAACCTATAAACCTGTTACTGACTTGAAGATGTAATACTGACTGTGTTCTGAATCTTGTTTCATAGCTACAATCACATGTGAAAACCTAGAAACCTGTTACTGACTTGAAGATGTAATACTGACTAGTGTTCTCAGTCTTGTTTCATAGCTACAATCACACGTGAAAACCTATAAACCTGTTACTGACTTGAAGATGTAATACTGACTGTGTTCTGAATCTTGTTTCATAGCTACAATCACATGTGAAAACCTATAAAGCACTTCTAATGGTTTGTTAAAATACTGTATTCTTCGGTGTATAAATTTTACCCCAAAATTTGATGTCAAAATCTGCTTGCGTCCTATACACCAAAGGTATGAATAATATATATACGATATAC
>NW_013831881.1:0-423 GCF_000517525.1 Limulus polyphemus
TAGCTACCAGTAACAAGTTCGTAAGTAGATACCAGTAACAAGTTGTAAGTAGCTACCAGTAACAAGTTCGTAAGTAGTTACCAGTAACAAGTTCGTAAGTAGCTACCAGTAACAAGTTCGTAAGTAGCTACCAGTAACAAGTTCGTAAGTAGATACCAGTAACAAGTTCGTAAGTAGCTACCAGTAACAAGTTCGTAAGTAGTTACCAGTAACAAGTTCGTAAGTAGCTACCAGTAACAAGTTCGTAAGTAGATACCAGTAACAAGTTCGTAAGTAGATACCAGTAACAAGTTCGTAAGTAGCTACCAGTAACAAGTTCGTAAGTAGATACCAGTAACAAGTTCGTAAGTAGCTACCAGTAACAAGTTCGTAAGTAGCTACCAGTAACAAGTTCGTAAGTAGATACCAGTAACAAGTTGTAAG
>NW_013831882.1:0-213 GCF_000517525.1 Limulus polyphemus
CACTTGCTTTTAAAAATCAATTATTGGTTTCAAATCTTGATCTTTCTTCTGCTCTGCTTTAATATATATACCTGGTTCCACTTCGTCATCATCAACTTCTTCAGTCACTTTGACTTCACCTTGATGGCACCTAATTATTTGTTGTTTCCAATCGTCATTTTATTGAAATTAACTACACACTTCCTCGGTAGTAGATAGTCCAATCCTAATATG
>NW_013831883.1:0-424 GCF_000517525.1 Limulus polyphemus
ATGATGGAGTTATCTTGAAGTTGTTTTAGACATATACTACATTGTTATGAATGACGGAGTTATCTTGAAGTTGTTTTAGACATATACTACATTGTTATGAATGACAGAGTTATCTTGAAGTTGTTTTAGACACACAACATTGTTATGAATGATGGAGTTATCTTGAAGTGATTTTAGACACACAACATTGGTTATAAATGATGGAGTTATCTTGAAGTTATTTTAGACTTATACTACATTGTTATGAATGATGGAGTTATCTTGAAGTTGTTTTAGACATATACTACATTGTTATGAATGACAGAGTTATCTTGAAGTTGTTTTAGACACACAACATTGTTATGAATGATGGAGTTATCTTGAAGTTGTTTTAGACATATACTACATTGTTATGAATGACGGAGTTATCTTGAAATTGTTTTAG
>NW_013831884.1:0-557 GCF_000517525.1 Limulus polyphemus
TAGTAGAAATCCAAAGCGTGAATCTAAATCTAGCAAGTTTCCTGACTTGCAGTATGAAGACATGCTAAGTTCAAACTATGGTTGTCACAGTTTATAAACACTGCTTTTGGATTTTGGTTCAGAATTCTTTGTTGAATGCCTGACAGATGACCCGACATGACAGCAGCATTATCATAACATTATGAACAACAATCACTCAATAAACTTCCATCCGCTTCTAATTTTGTGCTTATTGTTTTCTCAATATTGGCAGAGTCTTTTTCCTTTGTCTGTATAAAGTCAATAAATGGCTCTTTGACTTCTACTTTTCTTGTTTTAAAGTCAATGTCAACAAACCGAATCACTTGGGCCAATTGCTCACGATAGGCTAGATCGGAATGTGGAATCAAACAGAATACCATAGTATTTGTTTCTATGAATTGCTGACAAACAATAATTTCGCACATGTGAAGCCATGAGATTTATAAACTCATTTTGGATTTCAGGGGAAATAAGATGTTGACGTTTGCTTGTTTTTAAACACGCTCTAAATGCTCTCTCATTACTTGATCATACTT
>NW_013831885.1:0-423 GCF_000517525.1 Limulus polyphemus
GAAGCTACAGTTGTAGCTTCCTGATTTGGTATTGTATATGCCTCAGGCCACTTGGTGAAATAATCCATCAAATGTACTTGTTTCCAGCACGAGTTTGGGGCAGAGGACCAGCAATGTCGACGGCTACTCTTTTCATTGGTGCGCCAACTTGATATAACTTCATTGGAGCACATCCCTTATGCTTGGGTCCCCTTTTAGCACAACATGTACTGCATGTTCTGCACCATTCTTCCACATCTTGCCTTAAACCTATCCAGTAAAATCTCTGTCACAGGTGACTCAATGTTTTCTTAACTCTGAGATGTCCTCCTGTTAAAGTATCATGGGATTGACGCAGCACAACTTCCCATAACTTTCTAGGTATAACCATTTGCCATGTCATCACTTTTCCATCTGCAGTTTCCCATCTCCGGAGAAGAATAC
>NW_013831886.1:0-423 GCF_000517525.1 Limulus polyphemus
TACTTTGCAAATTAAGTCTCACATAAGCTTGAGTTGAGAATGTGTTGATGTTTTTAATTAGAGTAACTATTTTGGTATCCATCATTACATACACATTTGTCACATTTTATGGAATTGTTATTTAAGACACTAACTTTCCCCAATTTACTTTATATTGTTTTACAAAATATACTTAAATTTAAAAACATTCCACGAAATATTTATAATTGTTACCTTGGTTTAATAGTGATACATGGTTACTGCAATAATGAATCAAGTGAATTTGCTCCTGCTTTCTCTTGAGCTATGATAAAAACCAGATGAAGAATTATTCTGCTTTATATTGTTGGAAAGTCTCATAGAAAGTGACAAATACATTACCAGATGAAGAATTATTCTGCTTTATATTGTTGGAAAGTCTCATAGAAAGTGACAAATACATTT
>NW_013831887.1:0-423 GCF_000517525.1 Limulus polyphemus
GGTTTGTTTGTAATTAAGCACAAAGCTACACAATGGGCTATCTGTGCTCTGCCCACCACGGGTATCGAAACCCGGATTCTAGCGTTGTAAGTCCGCAGACATACCGCTGTGCCACTGGGGGGCAGTATTTCATGGAATGCTGGGTATAATGTAATATTTTATGGAATGCTGGGTTTAATGTAGTATTTTATAAAATGCTGGGTTTAATGTAATATTTCATGGAATGCTGGGTATAATGTAATATTTTATGGAATGCTGGGTATAATGTAATATTTTATGGAATGCTGGGTTTAATGTAATATTTTATAGAATGCTGGGTTTAATGTAATATTTCATGGAATGCTGGGGATAATGTAATATTTTATGGAATGCTGGGTTTAATGTAGTATTTTATGGAATGCTGGGTTTAATGTAATATTTTAT
>NW_013831888.1:0-331 GCF_000517525.1 Limulus polyphemus
AAGGGTGAATAGATTGCTTAAATTATTTAAACAAGGGTGGGGTGGATAGGTTGCTAAAATTACTTTAACAAGGGTGAATAGGTTGCTTAAATTATTTCAGCAAGGGTGGATAGGTTGCTAAAATTACTTTAACAGGGGTGAATAGATTGCTTAAATTATTTAAACAAGGTTGGAGAGGTTGCTAAAATTACTTTAACAAGGGTGAATAGATTGCTTAAATTATTTAAACAAGGTTGGAGAGGTTGCTAAGATTACTTTAACAAGGGTGAATAGATTGCTTAAATTATTTAAACAAGGGTGGGGTGGATAGGTTGCTAAAAATTACTTTAAC
>NW_013831889.1:0-423 GCF_000517525.1 Limulus polyphemus
AAAGTGAGATTAACAGTTTGATACTGATAAGGCAAATAATTTGTCTTGTTAAAGGGTGTTCTAAATTAATTTAACCCACCTGTGTGGACACTGACAGAAAGAAGACAATTATTGGAAGTTCAAGATACAACTGTGCTAACTCACAAGGCAATGTAAGTGAATTATTCACCAATACTATTGTGATAAAAGTAGAGAAAAATAGTTTGGTTTGTCAACTGGATTCTAAAGCAATTAAATTAGCCTAAGTAGACTTTAGACAAGGAGAGAACTGCATAATGTTTAAGATACAACTGTGATCTACATAGGAATTTTGTACATACATTTATATTGTTTTGAATACATATTGTTACGTCTCCGTTTGTTAATTAACTTTCCGTAACTTAGTTCCGACGAAACTTAAGTGACACAAGTTCTTTACTTAAT
>NW_013831890.1:0-423 GCF_000517525.1 Limulus polyphemus
TTAGCGTAATTAAATAAGCTTTGTGATATATAGGAAACAAACACTTGATTTCACGAGGGACAACATATATACTGACTACCGTAACTCAAGCATTCACAGAGGGACAGCATACTAAGTATCGTAACTCAAGCATTCACAGAGGGACAGCATACTGAGTATCGTAACTCAAGCATTCACAGAGGGACAGCATACTGAGTATCGTAACTCAAGCATTCACAGAGGGACAGCATACTGAGTATCGTAACATGAACATTCACAGAGGGACAGTATACTGAGTATCGTAACATGAGCATTCACAGAGGGACAGCATACTGAGTATCGTAACTCAAGCATTCACAGAGGGACAGCATACTGAGTATCGTAACATGAGCATTCACAGAGGGACAGCATACTGAGTATCGTAACTCAAGCATTCACAGAGGG
>NW_013831891.1:0-423 GCF_000517525.1 Limulus polyphemus
CCCCACAACCTTGCATAAATGTCCTGTCACACCACAGAGCTCTTGTATGGCTTCTGGTACTCCTTTGTGAACCAGCACCTTGATGCTCACAAAGGTTTGCTGAGATGCAGAATCTATGACAAAGTTGCACCTTTGGCCATCCAGCTTTCCTGTCACGTAGACACTATGTATGCTTGGCATTATACACTTAGCTGTTGGAACTTTCATAATTGGGGTTGGTAGGCGTCCATCAACATGAACCATTACTGGTTTCCTTGAGGCTGACTTATTGGTAATATTCTTCTTACACTGGCTCTTCATATGTCCTTGCTCTCCACAGTTTCAACAAGCTTTTTGGGTAGCTGCTTTTCCTGCTGTGGCATCTTCCCTGTGTTGAAGTTTCCAGCATTGAGCTTTCTTGTGCCCAGGTTTATCACAGTGCCA
>NW_013831892.1:0-423 GCF_000517525.1 Limulus polyphemus
ACCTGATAACAACAAAGTTGTGATTAACGTTAGTTTGCCAACAATTGATATCAAAGATGACGTTTGTAAAACCATCAGTACAACAATAAAAATGTATTACCTGATAACAACAAAGTTGTGATTAACGTTAGTTTGCCAACAATTGATATCAAAGATGACGTTTGTAAAACCATCAGTACAACAATAAAAATGTATTACCTGATAACAGCAAAGTTGTGATTAACCTTCTTCACCTGACATCCATGGAATATATGTCTTCCTCTAAATGTTCTTCACCTGACATCCATGGTATAAATGTCTTCATCTAAATGTTCTTCACTTGACATCCATGGTATAACTGTCTTCATCTAAATGTTCTTCACTTAACATCCATGGTATAAATGTCTTCATCTAAATGTTCTTCACCTGACATCCATGGTTTAA
>NW_013831893.1:0-423 GCF_000517525.1 Limulus polyphemus
GTAAGAATTAGTATATTGAATTTTTGAGTCACTTTAGATATGCCCACCATACATCACTATAACCAGCATCAAGAAACATGTTTCTTTGGTATATTTGTAAAAATTAGTATATTGAATTTTGAGTCGCTTTAGATATGCTCACTATACATCACTATAACCATCATCAAGAAACATGTTTCTTTGGTATATTTGTAAGATTAGTATGTTGAATTTTGAGTCACTTTAGATATGCCCACCATACATCACTATAACCAGCATCAAGAAACATGTTTCCTTGGTATATTTGTAAGAATTAGTATGTTCAGTTTTAAGTCACTTTAGATACGCCCACCATATATCACTATAACCAGCATCAAGAAACATGTTTCTTTGGTATATTTGTAAGAATTAACATGTTGAATTTGTGAGTCACTTTAGATATAA
>NW_013831894.1:0-538 GCF_000517525.1 Limulus polyphemus
AAGAATAACATCTTTACAATAACTTACTGTGTATTTGGAACCATCTATTCTCACTGGGGTAAGAATAACATCTTTACAATAACTTACTGTGTATTTGGAACCATCTATTCTCACTGGAGTAAGTTGATCTTTGTTATATTGAGCAAATGCACTGAAATCAAAATTGAAACTAATCAACACACAGAAAATTCTTGATGGACATAACAATGACAAATAATTGGTGTTATAATGGTGAGATGTAACATCCCAGTAAGACAGATAATATAACAGTAAGATGAGACTTAAAATAAGACTGATAACAATCTAAACCACATTAAGACAATTAAATGTTGTTATAAAAGTAAAATATGACATCACAATAAGACTGATAATTTAAACCACATCATGACAAATAAATGTTGTTATAACAGTAAGATAAGACTGATAATTTAAACCACATCATGACAATTAAATGTTGTTATAACAGTAAGATGAGACTTAAAATAGGTCTGATAATTTAAACCACATCATGACAAATAAATGTTGTTATAACAGTAAG
>NW_013831895.1:0-423 GCF_000517525.1 Limulus polyphemus
TATCTCTCAACGTCTATTATAAAATAGAGTTCGTTTATTAAAAGCTGTACTCTAAAACAACAAAGTTTTATTAATTCTATTTGTATAGTAAGTTTTGTACTTCAAGTGAATGTTTTATAGAAAATGGTGAGTGCTGCTATTTTACAATATTTAACGAGGTGATTGGTTAATCAGTAAGTCATATTTATTTATTATATTTAGTCATAACAAAATGGTTAGCTTAATGCTTTTCGGACAGAAATTAAAAGAACTGCTATTTGCTGTTAGTTTCAGTGAGCAAGCTTGCTATAAATATTTTCCAGAACAGTAGTCCTTCAAACTTTAGTGATCAATTTAAAAAGCTAAACTTGAAAATAAGTGTCCTTTTCAGGATGTTATATATATTACTTTTATGTATAAAACATCCGGAAATGGAAAAAGTAT
>NW_013831896.1:0-423 GCF_000517525.1 Limulus polyphemus
ATATGTATGTACGTAAATGCTTAAGTTTGTATTGTTACGTCATCTGAATTTTCTAGAAAGCCTCCACACGCCTATAAATATAACCAACGCGAAGCGACAAAAAAGAGAGTATCTATTATTGTTTGTTATAGTTGATGTGCTATATACTTCTGAAGCTATAACTGTGATTTTTATAACGTTTATTAATCGGAAAACTTCAGATATTTTACCAGGAGCATTTACAAAGTTCAAACATTACAAATCATTTAATTTCAGTGGATTCTCATCGGACATTAGTATTTTTACGAAAATGTTACCTAAAGTCACCGGTAGGAAAAATATCGGCGTGTGATCAGCGAGAACTACAGTTGCTAGCTAGCTCCCTATTAAGTGAATTGTACCAACGTGAACTCGAAATTAACTTGCTCATCGTGAACCCTCGAT
>NW_013831897.1:0-226 GCF_000517525.1 Limulus polyphemus
AGTGACGTAACACCACAGTATTTAACACATTCTCTGACAAATTTTCTATCTATATGAAAATAATCTAATTTTTAGTTACAGTCAATGTCGTGCTAGATATATCATTATGTTTAAATATTGCATGACAATAGAACATCAGCCTTTTCAACTAGCGCTCCCTGCATATTTTCCATAATCTATCTACTGTAGGAAAATAACAATTTTCCAAAGACCATTCCAACAGTCC
>NW_013831898.1:0-423 GCF_000517525.1 Limulus polyphemus
GTTTAATCAGATGTTTTATTTACCATATATGTATATATCGTTGTAAGTGTTTAGTCAGAAGTTTTTATTTACCATATATATATCGCTTTCAATTTTTAATCAGAAGTTTTTATTTACCATATATATATATCGATGTGAATGTTTAATAAGTAGTTTATATTTACCATATATATATATATCGATGTGAATGTTTAATGAGAAATTTTAATTACCATATATATATATATCTTTGTAAATGTTTAATCAGAAGTTTTTCTTTACCATATATATATATATCAATGTGAATGTTTAATTAGAAGTTTTTATTTACCATATATATACATCGATGTGAATGTTTAATCAGAAGTTGTTATTTACCATATATATATATATTGATGTGAATGTTTAATCAGAAGTTTTTATTTGCCATATATATATATATAT
>NW_013831899.1:0-422 GCF_000517525.1 Limulus polyphemus
GTCACAGTTTTATATTATTGGATACGGTAACATGAGTGCACGTGCACTACATCATTGTAACTTCTGTATTGTTATCCAGGCATGGCTGAAAGGTCAGTATAATAAATATATATATAAAAATGTATAATATTATGAGATTTAAGGTACTTAATCTAAACACTTATGTTTTTGTATTATAATATGTAGTTACAATAGAACAAAAAAATCATCATTTATATTTATTTCCTAATTTTTTACGGTGGTTACAAGATTGGTCAATCGACCGAACCTGTACAGAGATTTGTTAGTGAAAATAACAAATAAAATATAATGTTTTTTCTTAAGAAACATTTGATAACTCTCTGGACATTATAAGGAAATTATGTGAAATTATAAAATTTTCTGATGCATAAAAGTATTTTTTAATGTTAACATGAAAATTA
>NW_013831900.1:0-423 GCF_000517525.1 Limulus polyphemus
ATAGTTACACCTAGTTGTTTATGGAGTAGTTGTACCAAGTAAGGCTAAAGATGAGTACGGTGGTTACAAATTCGGAAACTAGAGTTACACCTAAGTGTTCATGGAGTAGTTTTACCAAGGAAGGCTAAAGATGAATATGGTGGTTATAAATTCGGTAACTAGAGTTACACCTAAGTGTTCATGGAGTAGTTGTTCCAAGTAAGTCAAAGATGAGTATGATGTTTATAAATTCAGTAACTATAGTTACACCTAGGTGTTCATGGAGTAGTTGTACCAAGTAAGGCTAAAGATGAATATGGTGGTTATAAATTCGGTAATTATAGTTACACCTAGGTGTTCATGGCGTAGTTATACCAAGTAAGGCTAAAGATGAGTATGATGGTTATAAATTCGGTAACTATAGTTACACCTAGGTGTTTATGG
>NW_013831901.1:0-592 GCF_000517525.1 Limulus polyphemus
GGTAAAAGAGTAGCCCAAGAGTTGGTGGTGATGACTAGCTGCCTTCTCTCTAGTCTTACACTGCGAAAAGCTACAGAGGGCTATCTGCGCTAGCCGTCCCTAACTTAGCTAAGAAACCAAGACAGTTTGTTTTAAATTTCGAAATATACTAATGAATTAGTTTCCTAGCGAATTCAATGTATAACAAATGGAATGAGCACTTCGATCTAAAACTGTAATATGGTTGACAGAATTTGCTAAGCAAAAATGATATATAATCATTATTCTAACTTAACAAAAGACAATTTAACAAAGATAAGATTCAAAGAGAAATATTTGCTAGAAGTTATAATTTTGTACAGATCTAATTGTTAAACCTAATTTTTTCTCAGTTTTTTTTTTATATGTGCAGAACGTTCTTTGCGTTCTTCAAGATATGATTTAACTATTCTTAATTCAAATTTACATTCAACTTTTTCATATCTTTCATTTTTAGTTTTATTATAACTAGCGGTTTTACCAGGCGTTGCCCGGGTTTTCAAAAAAAAAAAAACCTACTCCCTTTGTTTCTCCGTCCATATTTCAGTAGGTAAAAATATTCAATGAATTTATT
>NW_013831902.1:0-422 GCF_000517525.1 Limulus polyphemus
TGTGGAAAACTAGTAGCTAACATTTTAATCACTTCCAATAAAAGTTCAAAAATTTTAAGATGTTAATTAAGTCTAAACGTCATATAAAACTAGCCATTATGGAAAGAAATCTGGTTTCTATTTAAACATATAATAAATGTTTATGAAGAGGTAGTTTCTGCTATTTATTATCAAAATTAGTTTTGTTCATTAATTCATGAATATTTTACTACATTTGCGTTATTAGGGTTAAATGAAATATTTTTTATTAACGAATTATTACCCAAAGTTGTATCTAATAATGGCTGGAGACGGCTTGAAGGGGTAATGAAGAAAAACTTTAATATAAGTTTAACATAATTTCAAATGTACAACATTTCGACAAGGTTTTGTCATCATCAGGTACTTTGTCGAAACGTTGTACATTTGCTGTTATGTTAAAC
>NW_013831903.1:0-423 GCF_000517525.1 Limulus polyphemus
TAAAAGTAATCTCTGCTAAGTTATACGTTGATCACTAACACATAAAGGTGAAAAATATTTTGTTATTATGAGGCTCATATGTGTGGTGAGCTTGTGATCTGGAGGAGACTTTTATAAAACTAGCTTGAAACATTGATTTCAAAGTTTGCATTATAGACTCTATCATAAACTATGACTTCAAAGTTTGCATCATAGACTCTATCATAAACACTGACTTCAAAGTTTGCATCATAGACTCTATCATAAACATTGATTTCAGGGTTTGCATCATAGACTCTATCATAAACACTGACTTCAAAGTTTGCATCATAGACTCTATCATAAACATTGATTTCAAAGTTTGCGTTATAGACTCTATCATAAACATTGATTTCGAAGTTTGCATTATAGACTCTATCATAAACATTGATCTCAAAGTTTGCA
>NW_013831904.1:0-580 GCF_000517525.1 Limulus polyphemus
CAGATTATCACAGTTTGTATTACACAAGGGTCAGATGTATTGATTCACCGTGTTTATACAAACCTTTACCAGATTATTATAGTTTGTATTACACAAGGGTCAGATGTATTGATTCACCGTGTTTATAAAAACCTTTACCAGATTATTATAGTTTGTATTACACACGGGTCAGATGTGTTGATTCACCGTGTTTATAAAAACCTTTACCAGATTATCACAGTTTGTATTACACAAGGGTCAGATGTATTGATTCACCGTGTTTATAAAAACCTTTACCAGATTATTATAGTTTGTATTACACAAGGGTCAGATGTATTGATACACCGTGTTTATAAAATCCTTTACCAGATTATCACAGTTTGTATTACACAAGGGTCAGATGTATTGATTCACCGTGTTTATAAAAACCTTTACCAGATTATTATTAGTTTGTATTACACAAGGGTCAGGTGTGTTTGTTCACCGTGTTTATACAAACCTTTATCAGATTATCACACTTTGTATTACACACGGGTCAGATGTGTTTGTTCACCGTGTTTATACAAACCTTTATCAGATTATCACAGTTTGTATTACACAA
>NW_013831905.1:0-906 GCF_000517525.1 Limulus polyphemus
AGGAAAACTGACTAAAACGACCCATATCAATGACAACAAAATCTAGTGGAAGGAGATTAAAAGACCGATATAACAGTCGACAAAATATAGTTTAAGAAGGATTAAAAATACCATTATGAAAGTCATTAAAATATAGTTTAAGAAAGACTAAAAATACCGCTATCAAAGTCGAAAATATCTAGTCTAAGAAGGCCTAAAAAGACGCTATCAAAGTCGAAATATCTAGTCTAAGAAGGCCTAAAAGACTGTTATGAAATCGACAAATCGAGTTCTTCGTCCACTCGATTTTGTCGACTTTCATAACATTCTTTTTAGGCCTTCTTAGACTAGATATTTTCGACTTTGATAGCGGTATTTTTAGTCTTTCTTACACTATATTTTAATGACTTTCATAATGGTATTTTTAATCCTTCTTAAACTATATTTTGTCGACTGTTATAAAGGTCTTTTAGTTTTCCTTCAGCTAGACTTTGTTGACATTGATAAGTGTCGTTTTAGTCAGTTTTCAACTATATTTGGTCGACTGTTATAAAGGACTTTTGGTCTTCCTTCCTCCAGATTTTGTTGACATTGATAAGGGTCCTTTTAGTCAGTTTTCCACTAGATATTTTTGACTTTGAAAACGTGTTATTAGTTTTCGTCCACTCGATTTTGTCGACTTTCATAACAGTCTTTTTTGGCCTTCTTAGACTTTTTTAGTCAGTTTTCCACTAGATTTTGTTTACTTTGAAAACGTGTTTTTAGCGACCCATATCAATGTCAACAAAATCTAGTGGAATGAAGACTAAAGGACCTTTATAACAGTCGACAAAATATAGTTTAAGAAGGATTAAAAATACCATTATGAAAGTCATTAAAATATAGGGTATTTTTAGTCTTTCTTACCTATCAAAGTTCAAAAAATAT
>NW_013831906.1:0-423 GCF_000517525.1 Limulus polyphemus
CAAAAATTCGAGAAGATTAGTCCAAATGGAACGAAGTACTGGTACAAAACGGAAAACTTTCCATAACTCCCTTAAAACGAATAGTAGAAAGGTGAAACTCTGCATATAACTGCGCAACGATAGAGTGTACCTACATAACAAATTTGGTGAATAATAATTAATTCAGGACCCTCTGGTAACAAGAAATCGAGAAACAATCGGTAACAAAAAGCTTCAGTGCAGTACACATACGATTTCAAGAAGCCATAAAAAGAGTAACATAAAACGACCACAAAAATCGTTAAAATAAAACTAGAAATTCAGAATTTTGTAAGTAAACGCGCAATGTTACAGCAAACCGTCATAAAAAAATTCAAAAAGATACGTTTAAATGGGACGAAGTACTAGTACAAAACGCAAAACCTGCCATAACTCCCTTAAAAC
>NW_013831907.1:0-292 GCF_000517525.1 Limulus polyphemus
CGTTTTTAATATAAATGAAAACTGTTCTTCTTACCTTATAGTTTAAATATTAAATATCATTTATAATACACAATAATGTTTTATAGTAACAGGATTAAAATTTTAGTTACCATGTACTGCCATAAGTGACACGTAACAAGATAAAACTTTTAGTTACCATGTACTGCCACAGGTGACAAGTAACAGGATGAAACTTTTAGTTATCATGTACTACCACAGGTGACAAGTAACAGGATAAAACTTTTAGTTACCATGTACTGCCACAGGTGACAAGTAACAGGATAAAACTTTT
>NW_013831908.1:0-421 GCF_000517525.1 Limulus polyphemus
TGATTAGTTTGATAATACTTTTTAAAGTTGGTATTTAGTATTTCAACTTCAATTGCTCCATATTCTACACATAGAACGAACAGCCAGGTAAGAGACTCGAAGATTCAAGAATAGCCATCAATAATTTTGAGCTTCTTATCCGAGAAGCTAATATTAATCGAATTGCAGGATTGACTGTCATGGTTGTATCGACCCCACAGCTGAAAGTGTAGAACATGTTTAACGTAATATCACGTTCTGAACCTTGGAATTTTCCATCCGCAACAATTAGATACGCCTGTCCCCTTTTTGAACCCACCTTGTTACGTTTATTTGTTTGTTGGGAATTTCGCGCAAAGCTACACGAGGGCTATCTGCTCTAGCCGTCCCTGATTTAGCAGTGTAAGACTAGAGGGTAGACAGCTAGTCATCACCACCCACC
>NW_013831909.1:0-314 GCF_000517525.1 Limulus polyphemus
ATGTGTGTCTTGTAGTATAGTTAATAACTGTATTATCCTCGTAGATCACGTGTTTATAACTATGTGTGTCTTGTAGTATAGTTAATAACTGTGTTATCCTCGGAGATTACGTGTTTATAACTCTGTGTGTCTTAAAGTGTAGTTAATAACTGTGTTATCCTCGTAGATCACGTGTTTATAACTATGTGTGTCTTGTAGTATAGTTAATAACTGTGTTATCCTCAGAGATCACGTGTTTATAACTCTGTGTGTCTTGTAGTATAGTTAATAACTGCATTATCCTTTGAGATCGCGTGCTTATAACTCTGTGTGTC
>NW_013831910.1:0-423 GCF_000517525.1 Limulus polyphemus
CTATGAATTTACTGATGTCAGTGATACGGATGATACCGATAATGAGATTTATGATGATTATGTCACTGATGATGAGATAAGTGAAGGAAGTGATGAATAGAGTATGTCACCACCCCAGGAAATTATTACCCCTTGTACAAAGGTTACAATAGTTCCATCAGCTGAAATACGGTGCTCACGTCTCAGATGGAAGAAAAAAGAGGGAATGACGAATCAACTCCAAATCTTGCGGTGATCAGTGACGATACTATTTGCACAGTTTGCAACAGGAAAGTCTCCTCACTGGCATTTCGTGAAAGTCACAAATACAAAGGACCACCGGATCAACCTAATGCCATATCGTTTGCAGTGTGACAGACATAAAGCAATTGTAAAATTTCCTTTACATTCCACAACTTTTGACCTCATAAACTGACTCTAATT
>NW_013831911.1:0-575 GCF_000517525.1 Limulus polyphemus
GCACGTAGTGGCAGATCCTCTGTGGGTCATGATCTACACATATGTTGTGGCAGATCCTCTGTGGGTCATGACCTACACGCACGTAGTGGCAGATCCTCTGTGGGTCATGATCTACACGTACGTTGTGGCAGATCCTCTGTGGGTCATGATCTACATGTATGTTGTGGCAGATCCTCTGTGGGTCATGATCTACACGTACGTTGTGGCAGATCCTCTGTGGGTCATGATCTACACGCACGTAGTGGCAGATCCTCTGTGCATCATGATCTACACATACGTTGTGGCAGATCCTCTGTGGGTCATGATCTACACATACGTTGTGGCAGATCTTCTGTGGGTCATGATCTACATGTACCCTTGTGGCAGATCCTCTGTGGGTCATGATCTACACGCACGTTGTGGGCGATGTTGCAGAGCTACACGTACGTTGTGGCAGATCCTCTGTGGGTCATGATCTACATGCACGTTGTGGGCGATGTTGCAGAGCTACACGTACATTGTGGCAGATCCTCTGTGGGTCATGATCTACACCCACGTAGTGGCAGATCCTCTGTGGGTCATGATCTACATGTACA
>NW_013831912.1:0-422 GCF_000517525.1 Limulus polyphemus
AATATTGTCTGTATCCAGTGGTGGCATTCAGCCGGTTCGTGCAAACCTGTTCTTAGAATTTAATGACCCCCACGAACCGGTTGTTAACAATCGTATGTATAGGCCTAATAATAGCGTTACAACTTACAAGTACGCATGTTTACAACGCAACTTTACTAGCAGGCTAGGCGGACTAGGTCTACTAGATGATGCAAATGATGCCAGCAGGTAAGTGTTTTTTATACAGATTCTTATGATCTTATCTACATTATTATTATTAGATCTAACTTAGTTATATCATCAACTATAGGCCAAGCATCCTAGGCCTACGTGTGAGTGCAAATCTTTGCTGAATTATTAGCCAGCGGGTGAATGCTTTTTCTACAGATTCTTATCTAAATAATTACGTTAATCTATTATTATCATACCTACGGTTAGATCTT
>NW_013831913.1:0-739 GCF_000517525.1 Limulus polyphemus
GAAGCAAGGGAAAATGTGAGGAAGAAGGTAGGAAGGAATAGGCCAATCGAACCAAAAAACAGATGCAATTGGTAAAGGTAGAAGGTGAAAGATCACGAAGGGAGGAGGATTGCCAATGGAAAAAGAGCCATTACTGGGCACAGAAGCCTATCCAGATTCAGTTGAGGGTAAAGAGGGGAAATGGAAGGAAGGGAAATAGCAGTAAAGGAGGGACAAACTTCCTGAGCTGCCGAGGTCTTTGAGAGAAAGAAATGATCTGGATAAAGAAGAAGATAAGTAGGTTGATAAAGAGTACAAGAAACGTCAATGGCAAACAAATCAGACCATCAACGTCCACAGGCTAAGAGAAGAAAGAAATATGTTTTATCTCTCTCAACACGGGCTTGGTCAATTTGACCAACCATGTGACCTCTTTGTACTCGATTAAAGTTTTTATAGATTTAATACTTCTAACTTTCAACATAATGTGTTTCAGTTCATATTATGTCTTTCACGTACAAAAAATCATATTTTTTAGTGAAGTAATTCTAATAAAATAAAATAAAGATTTGTACATGAATATATTGAGAATTTGTGTTGAATAGTCCCTGTGCAAAGTAATTTTCATGTTAAAATTAAAAATACTTTTCCTCATCTCATAGATCTCAAATTTCCTTTGTGTAGTCCCTAAAACTTCCTAAATGCAATTCAAACGTTTTATTTACGTAAAACTTTATACTTTTTCTGTTATTTTCTTTAC
>NW_013831914.1:0-421 GCF_000517525.1 Limulus polyphemus
GTGTCTTGAATTATTAGTTCAATACTAACAGATATTACTAACTACGATTTCCTTTATTCCTTGTGACTTGAATCATTGTCCAATACGAACAGCTCTGATAACTCTGATTTCCTTTATTCCTTCTGTCTTGAATCATTGTCCAAAAAACAGATTTTATCACTCAGATTTCCTTTATTCCTTGAATCTTGAATCATTATCCAATACTAACAGATCTTATAACTCTGATTTCCTGTATTCCTTGTGTCTTGAATCATTTTACAATACTAACAGATATTACAACTATGATTTCGTATATTCCTTGTGTCTTCAATCATTGTCCAATACTAACAGATCTTATAACTGAGATTTCCTTTATTCCTTGTGTCTTGAATCATTATCCAATACTAACAGATCTTACACCTCAGATTTCCTTTATTCCTTG
>NW_013831915.1:0-423 GCF_000517525.1 Limulus polyphemus
AATACTCCAGATTGTACCTGGAGACTATAACTACATTTAATGCTCCAGATTGTACCTGGAGACTATACCTACATGAAATACTCCAGATTATACCTGGGGACTATAACTACATTTAATACTCCAGATTGAACTTGGGGACTAGAACTCCATGAAATACTCCAGATTATACCTGGGGACTATAACTACATTTAATACTCCAGATTATACCTGGGGACTAGAACTACATGAAATACTCCAGATTGAACTTGAGAACTATAACTGCATTTAATACTCCAGATTGTACCTGGAGACTATAACTACATTTAATGCTCCAGATTGTACCTGGAGACTATAACTACATTTAATACTCCAGATTGTACCTGGAGACTATAACTACATTTAATACTCCAGATTGAACTTGGGGACTATAACTACATTTAATAA
>NW_013831916.1:0-423 GCF_000517525.1 Limulus polyphemus
ATCTGGTTGGTTGGGCCATTTCTACTTTTGATCTGGTTGGTTGGGCCGTTTCTACTTTTGATCTGGTTAGTTGGGCCATTTCTACTTTTGATCTGGTTGGTTGGGCCGTTTCTACTTTTGATCTGGTTGGTTGGGCCGTTTCTACTTTTGATCTGGTTAGTTGGGCCGTTTCTACTTTTGATCTGGTTAGTTGGGCCATTTCTACTTTTGATCTGGTTGGTTGGGCCGTTTTTTAGCGCAAAGCTACACAATATACTTTCTGTGCTCTGTTCACAACGGAAAATTTATTTTAGCATTTTAAGTACGAGAAGTTACCACTGACCCATCTAGACGATACTTTTCAATTGATAGATTAGAGCAGCGTTTCTCATACTGGGGCCCGCTAGGGTACTCCATGACCCATCTAGACGATACTTTTCAACT
>NW_013831917.1:0-540 GCF_000517525.1 Limulus polyphemus
CATCTAAATCTACACAATTAAACTGTAATAAAGTACTCATGATTTAACTACCCATCTAGATTTACACAATTAAACTGTAATAAAGTACTCATGATTTAACTATCCATCTAGACTTACACAATTAAACTGTAATGAAGTGCTCATAATTTAACTATCCATCTAGATCTACACAATTAAACTGTAATGAAGTGCTCATAATTTAACTACCCATCTAGATTTACACAATTAAACTGTAATGAAGTGCTCATGATTTAACTACCCATCTAGATTTACACAATCAAACTGTAATAAAGTGCTCATAATTTAACTATCCATCTAGATCTACACAATCAAACTGTAACAAAGTGCTCATAATTTAACTATCCATCTAGATCTACACAATTAAACTGTAATGAAGTGCTCATAATTTAACTACCCATCTAGGATCTACACAATTAAACTGTAATAAAGTGCTCATAATTTAACTATCCATCTAGATGTACACAATCAAACTGTAACAAAGTGCTTATAATTTAACTATCCATCTAGATCTACACAATC
>NW_013831918.1:0-422 GCF_000517525.1 Limulus polyphemus
TGTAAGTCCGTAGGCATCCCACTGTGCCACTGGGAAACCAGTTTTTAAATAATAAAGGGTAATTCAAGAAAAGTTAGCAAATAATTCGAGGAAAGTCAGAAATATCAGATATAGTTTTAAATCTTTATATTGTGGTAACTGCTTGGCCTTGGATTGGAATGTGTAAAGTCAGGGTAAAGAAAGTTATTGATGTCCTATAATGACTTTATTAACTATATGATCTATACAGAATCAATGACCACACCATGGTAAATTATTGACCCAATGTAATGTTTGGTGGAATTGAATAAAATAATAAGTGTAAAAGGTTAAATGCTTAGGTTTCTGTTGGAGGATGTACATTGAGTGGTCACAAGTAAATAGACACCTAATTTTTCGTCATTTAACTGATTTATGTTAACTAATGTGTGTTCACAGAGCAC
>NW_013831919.1:0-423 GCF_000517525.1 Limulus polyphemus
ACTTACACTAAACCAATAAACAATTAACAATAACGTAATTGAATGTACAGAATTTACAAACACAAAATTAAAATTCAACAAAGTCTCTTAATCTTACAGGGCGTATCTTCTTCCGTACTGGTCTCAGTCTCGTTGGCTTCTGCTTCAAGTGGAGTTCATCTGCTTCATCAGGAAACGTCCTATCATTGGTAACAGTCACATCAGTGGTAGTAAGTTCATCAAGAGCTTCACCGTTTCCCTTCTCAAAACTGAGTAGAGTTTCTTCTTCGACGTTGGCTTTTTCAGGTGACACTTCTTCAGCAGCGTCATTTGTTCCTTTGCTCACTTCGTCCCAACTGAAACGTCCTGGACCGTGATAACGCCAAAGCCTGTTGGCATGCACCACTTTTGGCTTACCACGCCGACAGCATTTGATTCGGAAAG
>NW_013831920.1:0-423 GCF_000517525.1 Limulus polyphemus
GTTTCACTTTACAGAACACACACTAACTTTCTTTAAACACATAAATTCTATTCACCCCAACATCAAATTTACCATAGAACACGAAAACAATAAACAGTTATCCTTTCTTAACCTCAAAATTATTAGATCTGACACTGAGTTTAAAACAAAAATTCACCGCAAAAACACACACACACTGGTCTCTACATCCCCTGTAATTCCGCTCATAACACCACACAAAAAATCAATACACTTAAAAACCTCATAAACACAGCCACAAGACTGTTCAACTGACCACATAAATGAAGAAATTAACCACATAAAGCACTCATTTATTCACACCAATAAATTCCCACCAGCTATAGTTGAAAAGCTCTCCAACATTCTCCACAATAAAACTCAGCTCACGAACAAAATTGACACTAACAAATCCACATTACACCG
>NW_013831921.1:0-436 GCF_000517525.1 Limulus polyphemus
ATTTTGGGGAATATGAAAAATAGGACGAATTACGTAGGAGCAACAATGTGATATTCACTTCACGTAATATTGAATATTGACTTCTGTTTCTTGTAAAGATACGAAGGAGTAACAATGTGAGGTTTACTTAACGTGAATATTAACTCATACATTTCTTGTAAAACTACATAGGATCAACAACATAAGGTTTACTTCACGTGAATATTGATTTACTGTTATCGTAAAGACGCGTAGGAATAACAATGTTAAGTTTACTTCACTGAATATTGACTTATGTTCTTCGTAGAGATACGTAGGAGTAACAATGTGAAGTTTACTTCACTGAATATTGACTTATGTTCTTCGTAGAGATACGTAGGAGTAACAATGTTAAGTTTACTTCACTCTTACCTTTCTTATAAAATTACGTAGGAGCAACAATGTTTAAGTTTACTTC
>NW_013831922.1:0-709 GCF_000517525.1 Limulus polyphemus
ATACTCATCTTTAACGTAATTTGGTACAACAACTCCATGAACAATTAGGTTTAGTTCTAGTTACCGAATTTATAACCACCATATTCATCTTTAGCCTTACTTGGAACAACTACTCAATGAACACCTAGGTGTAACTCTAGTTACTGAATGTGTAATCCCATACTCATCTTTAGCGTTATTTGGTACAAAAACTCAACAAACACCTAGGTGTAACTCTAGTTACTGAATGTGAAACCCCATACTCATCGTTAGCGTTATTTGGTACAACAACTCCACGAACACCTAGGTGTAACTCTAGTTATTGAATTTATAGTCAACTTACTCATCTTTAGCCTTACTTGGTACAACTACTCCATGAACACCTAGGTGTAACTCTAGTTATCGAATTTATAACCAACCTACTCATC
This sequence comes from Limulus polyphemus, assembly GCF_000517525.1. NCBI lineage: Eukaryota > Metazoa > Arthropoda > Merostomata > Xiphosura > Limulidae > Limulus > Limulus polyphemus. The sequence continues at coordinate 408 of NW_013831922.1, forward strand.
TTTAGCCTTACTTGGCTGAGTTACACCTAAGTGTTCATAGAGTAGTTGAAGGCTAAAGATGAGTATGGTGGTTATAAATTCGGTAACTAACTTGGTACAACTGCTCCATGAAACCTAGGTGTAAATCTAGTTACTGAATTTATAGCCAACCTACTGATATTTAGTCTTACTTGGTACAACTACTCTTTCAACACATAAGTGTAACTCTAGTTACTGAATGTGTAACCTCATACTCATCGTTAGCGTTATTTGGTACAACAACTCCACGAACAAATAGGTGTAACTCTAGTTATTGAATTTCT
>NW_013831923.1:0-421 GCF_000517525.1 Limulus polyphemus
ACTTATTCTGTTTACAAATAACAAAGTATTCCTTACTGGGTGTAATCCATCAATTATTTATTCTGTTTACAAATAACAAAGTATTCCTTACTGGTTGTAATCCATCAATTATTTATTCTGTTTACAAATAACAAAGTATTCCTTACTGGGTGTAATCCATCAATTATTTATTCTGTTTACAAATAACAAAGTATTCCTTACTGGGTGTAATCCATCAATTATTTATTCTGTTTACAAATAACAAAGTATTCCTTACTGGTTGTAATCCATCAATTATTTATTCTGTTTACAAATAACAAAGTATTCCTTACTGGTGTAATCCATCAATTACTTATTCTGTTTACAAATAACAAAGTATTCCTTACTGGGTGTAATCCATCAATTATTTATTCTGTTTACAAATAACAAAGTATTCCTTACT
>NW_013831924.1:0-423 GCF_000517525.1 Limulus polyphemus
TACAGGCTCATCACACAGATGTTTAACAGAAGGCTACATCCGGCATGCAGGCTCATTCTACAGATGTTCAATAGAAGGCTACATCCGGCATGCAGGCTCATCCCACAGACGTCCAACAGAAGGTTACATCCGGCATGCAGGCTCATCCCACAGACGTCCAACAGAAGGTTACATCTGGTATGCAGGCTCATCCCACAGACGTCCAACAGAAGGTTACATCCGGCATGCAGGCTCATCCCACAGACGTCCAACAGAAGGTTACATCTGGTATGCAGGCTCATCCCATAGATGGTCAACAGAAGGTTACATCTGGTATGCAGGCTCATCCCACAGATGGTCAACAGAAGATTACATCCGACATGCAGGCTCATCCCACAGATGGTCAACAGAAGATTACATCCGACATGCAGGCTCATCCCACAG
>NW_013831925.1:0-696 GCF_000517525.1 Limulus polyphemus
TCAGTTAGATCCAGATTGCGACTCTGTTATTACAATACGATCTGTGATAACTTCACTTTAAAAATCGTTACTATTTGCTCTTTATTGCTAAACTTACAATCAAGAGAAGAATAATTTTTTTTTGTCAAAGTCCCCACAGGCTGTTTCAATTGACAAGATCACTACTACAACTGTTGGTTACCACGGTTGTATCCAGAGCTTTAAGAAATTGTCTCCATGCTGTACTGTGATATGTAGTACAGTTGTGTGTATATAGGCCTATTTACCGGTTGTTTATGTCTACTCCTACCATCATTTACCACTATAGATCCTGGCTGGCTCGCCACTGTCAGATATTAGTATGAAGGGGCAGATTATTTACATTAGGTTTCTGTGACTTGTTGGCGAGAAATTTCAATAATATACAAACAGCACAAATCCATTTGTTTTAAAATAACATATTAAAAAAATTAAACATATATACAAATGTTCTTTATGCTGTTAGTTATCACAGTTGTATGCAGAGCTTCAAATAATTGTCTTATTTTCGTCAAAGTGACACAGACTGGTTCAGTTACTTTAGAACACAATTTGACAAGACGAATTATTTTTCCTGATCTTTTATTAAAATAGAGTCTGTCATAATTTCTCTTTAAAATAGAATAGAAACTCAATAATACAAAGGCTTTCAGAAAGTTGAAGTGCTATCTAACATTC
>NW_013831926.1:0-423 GCF_000517525.1 Limulus polyphemus
TTTGATATCGTGTTACTAAATAGCTCATATAAATAGAGTTCAGAACATAGTGAAGGGAGAGACAAAACGCGTGAATTTAAAGAAGAATAAAAAAGATATAGTTTGCAGTAGGAAATTTTCTAAATCAAGTAACTAGGATTAAGCTATAAATACACTAATAACAGTAAATACCAAAGAAAAACATGTTATATCATTCTTACACAAAATACATTAAAGATGTTACGGAAGTAGTATTACGATAAAAACAATAAATATGAATAGAAAAATGTTAAAAACGGTACTTAACGTGAATAAACTGGAATGATATAAACACTTGAAAAATTACCTAGAGATAGATATCTCTGAAAACGACATTCCAAATGCGCGAACAAAGACATGGAAACTGGAAACATTCTTAGACGATAATTAACTAAAGAAAACACA
>NW_013831927.1:0-589 GCF_000517525.1 Limulus polyphemus
AGTTATGGTAGTCATCCTCAAACAAAGCAACAAGTTTTATGGTAGTCATCACCGATGGCTACCATAACTCAAACGAAGCTACAGGTTGATGACTACCATAACTCAAAAACCTGTAGCTTTGTTTGAGTTATGGTAGTCATCAACCTGTAGCTTTGTTTGAGTTATAGTCATCACCTGTAGCTTTGTTTGAGTTGTGGTAACATCACCTGTAGCTTTGTTTGAGTTATGGTAGTCATTAACCGGTAGCTTTGTTTGATTTATGGTAGTCATCACCTGTAGCTTTGTTTGAGTTATGGTAGTCCTCAACCTGTAGCTTTGTTTGAGTTATGGTAGTCATCACCTGTAGCTTTGTTTGAGTTATGGTAGTCATCACCTGTAGCTTTGTTTGAGTTATGGTAGTCATCAACCTGTAACTTTGTTTGAGTTATGGTAGTCATCACCTGTAGCTTTGTTTGGGTTATGGTAACATCACCTGTAGCTTTGTTTGAGTTCTGGTAACATCACCTGTAGATTTGTTTGAGTTATGATAGTCATCATCTGTAGCTTTGTTTGAGTTATGGTAGCCATCAACCTGTAGCTTTTTTGAGTT
>NW_013831928.1:0-423 GCF_000517525.1 Limulus polyphemus
TGAAATTGCATGTCTCTCATAAAACAATACACAGACATTTAAGGAATATGGGAGAACTCCATGAAGAGGTGTTTGGATATCTCACGAACTCGTCTCTTCTGGTGCGTAATGCGCGTGAACCAGTTTTGGACAGAATTGTCACCAGTGATGAAAAATGGATTCTCTATGCCAATGTTAAATGTCAAAAATAATGGCTCAGTCCTAGACAATAACCACTTCCGAACCCAAAACCTGGACTCCATCCGCAGAAAGTGATGTTTTGCATTTGGTGGGACATCAAAGAAATATTTTATTTCGAACTCCTCAATCCACATCGAACTGTCAATGTAGAGATCTATAGTCAGTAACTGGAACGTTTAAATCAAGCCCTTCATCAGAAACGCCCTTCACTCGTCAATCGGAAAGGTGTTCCTCTTCTTCACT
>NW_013831929.1:0-423 GCF_000517525.1 Limulus polyphemus
CTTTTTCCTCTAACAACTGCTGTAATCTCTCTTCTTGTTTAATTTCTCGTTCTTCTTGTTTCTTTTCTTTTTCCTCTAACAACTGCCGTAATCTCTCTTCTTGTTTAATTTCTCGTTCTTCTTGTTTATTTTCTTTTTCCTCCAACAACTGTTGTAACCTCTCTTGTTTATTTTGCTGTCCGAGCTACCATTGTTGTAGGTTTTCTTGCCACTGCTGTTGTCTCTCTTCTTGTTTCTTTTGCTGTTCTTATAATGCAGCCATCAAGTCTGCTATGCTGTAGTTTGATTTGCAGCTTCTCGTTTCCATCTTTTTTTTTGTCCCACTCTCTGACACCAATTTGTTACGTCTCCGTTCGTTAATTAACTTTCCGTAACTTCGTTCCGACGAAACTTTAGCGACACAAGTCCTTACTTAATAAAATT
>NW_013831930.1:0-423 GCF_000517525.1 Limulus polyphemus
TTATAAATTCGGAAACTAGAGTTACACTTAGGTGTTCATGGAGTAGTTGTACCAAGTAAGGCTAAAGATGAGTATGATGGTTATAAATTCGGTAACTATAGTTACACCTAGGTATTATGGAGTAGTTGTACCAAGTAACGCTAAAAATGAGTATGGTAGTTATGTATTCGGTGACTATAGTTACACCTAGGTTTTTATAGAGTATTTGTGCCAAGTAAGGCTGAAGATGAGTATGGTGGTTATAAATTTGGTAACTATATTTACACCTAGGTGTTCATGGAATAGTTGTACCAAGTAAGGCTAAAGATGAGTATGGTGGTTATAAATTCGGTAATTAGAGTTACACCTAGGTGTTCATGGAGTAGTTGTACCAAGTAAGGCTAAAGATGAGTATGGTGGTTATAAATTCGGTAACTAGAGTTA
>NW_013831931.1:0-423 GCF_000517525.1 Limulus polyphemus
GTCTTCTTATTGACAGTACAGAGTATTGTTAAATCTTGTGTCTTCTTATTGACAGTACACAGTATTGTTAAATCTTGTGTCTTCTTATTGACAGTACACATAATCGTTAAATCGTGTGGCTTGTTATTGATAGTACACAGTATCGTTAAATCTTTTGGCTTGTTTTTGATAGTACACAGTATCGTTAAATCTTGTGTCTTCTTATTGACAGTACACACTATTGTTAAATATTTTATTTTCTTATTGACAGTACACAGTATCGTTAAATCTTGTGGCTTGTTAGTGATAGTACACAGTATTGTTAAATCTTGTCTTCTTTTTGATAGTACATAGTATTGTTAAATCTTGTGTCTTCTTATTGACAGTACAGAGTATTGTTAAATCTTGTCTTTTTTTGATAGTACATAGTATTGTTAAATCTTG
>NW_013831932.1:0-337 GCF_000517525.1 Limulus polyphemus
AATGACTTTAAGTTTAACGAAGAAGTGTTAATCGAGCCTATAGAAATAGAAGAAGCAGGTGTTTACATCGCTGCTAGTGTTAGTAAAGTGTCTAAGAGAGACACAGTACCTATAAAAGTTTTAAATATAAATAAAGAAAAAGTAATACTACCTAAGAACATAGTAGTAGGTAAGGCTAGCAGTAGAGAACAGTTAGCCTGTGATAGGGCAACATCACGCTAATAACGGTAATAAACGAACACCACAAAGTAAGATAGACTGGGATTCTATCTTAGGGAAAATAGAACGAAAACATAAACAAAGTTTAATAAACCTGTTAAAAGAATATCGAGATATA
>NW_013831933.1:0-422 GCF_000517525.1 Limulus polyphemus
AGAAATCAATATTAATTCTGCTTAAGGTTCCCTCATGATTGAAAAAAATAGTACTTAAAGAATATGGGAAGTTATACATACATATAACAGAAAAGACCACTGAAGTACATAATGAACCTTTAATAGATAGTGCACTACAGCTTTGGTGTAACTTGACAGTTTGTTAGAGACACAATTCTTCTGTCTTTGGTGAAGTAATTGTTTATCTACTCTCTCAACCCTAGCAGTTAATCAGTAACTTCAAGCCAGTATTTTCCACAGCTAGTTAAATACTTTCATTATTATTTGTTTAACACATCCTTGAGCTTACTCATTTGCTGTCTGTATTTGATTTATGCAAAACATTCTCTGAACCTAATTGAATAGAGTTATTTAAACATTTGTTTAAACAACAAGTACAAGCTTGGAATGGTCTATTCTTT
>NW_013831934.1:0-423 GCF_000517525.1 Limulus polyphemus
AATTTAATTCGTCCGTTTATCTTATGAACGAATATTATTGTCAATTTATTCCTTTTGTATCATTAAAATATCATCACTTGTGACATTATTTGTGTTTCACAATAACATACAGTATCAATTTATATTAAAGGAAACAATAAAATATTTGCCTTAACTAACCACAAGGATGTGGAGCTTAGAGTGGATTTAGAAGATTTCTCCGGAAAAACAGCCTATGCTAAGTTTTCATATTTTGTTGTGTTGAGTGAGAGGATGAAATACCAGATGTTTCTTGGCTCCTACAGTGGTGATGCCGGTAAGAACATTACTTTGGATTTTATTTCTACCTAAGACCTTACGTGATGAAATGAATATTTTTGGCTCTAGTGGTATAATGACCATTGTGATTATTTCAGACCTTTCGAAGTTTATAGACCTATGACT
>NW_013831935.1:0-422 GCF_000517525.1 Limulus polyphemus
CCTACTAAATATTTTAACAGGGATATTGGATTTATGAAGTTTGATACAACAGACTCAGCAGTTGTAACACATGCACATTGCACAGAGATTGTTAAAGTTGGAGCACATGAATTTTAACATAAAGAAGGTCCATTTGATGCCAAAGATGGGTGTTCTATGACTGCATTTTGGTTCAAACAATGCCTTCTGAATGGACAAGAGGTCAATCGTTCCTGGTTGGTGTATTCACCTCTACATAAAGCAGCATACTGCTTTTGTTGTCTTTTTTTTTTCATCTACATGTATGACATCCAATAGTTGGTCTGCTTTCAAAACACAGGGTGGATTCTCTAAGTATGAAAATTGAAAAGTTAAATGGCCATGAAAATAGTGACAGTCATCGTTAGTCATTTGCTACTTGGAAAGAAACTGAGCACCGAATT
>NW_013831936.1:0-420 GCF_000517525.1 Limulus polyphemus
GTCAATAAGAATACACAAGATTTATCAATACAATGTACTATCAATATGAAGACATAAGATTTAACATTACTGTGTACTCTCTATAAGAAGACACGAGATTTTACGATACTGTGTTTTATCAATAAGAAGACACGAGATTTAGAAATAGTGTGTCTATCAATAAGATGACTCGAGATTTAACGATACTGTGTACTGTGAATAAGAAGACACAAGATTTAACGATACTCTATACCGTCAATAAGAAGACACAAGATTTAACAATACTGTGTACTATCAATAAGAAGACATAAGATTTAACAATTCTGTGTACTATCAATAAGAAGACACAAGATTTAACAATACTGTGTACTGTGAATAAGAAGACGCAAGATTTAACAATACTGTGTACTGTCAACAAGAAGACACAAGATTTAACAATAA
>NW_013831937.1:0-423 GCF_000517525.1 Limulus polyphemus
CCAGCCATTATCTACCTTTACTGTGTTCGATGTATCTCAGCCACCTCAAGAGTTCTTGATTGAACAAAACGCGTCGTCGGCAATGGATATGACGACTAGATAAAAATGTCGCTTTAAAAAATATAATATGTTTAAAATATTGTCTTAAGACAAGTATAATTAATTTTAGTTGAAACAGTAGGTGGTATCTCATAACAGAACAAAATACTTGACATTTCTCACATCGCATCATTTTATGCATATGCTGTAAAACTGAATTTACATTAATCTCAGTCCTAATCAACCACATCTCATTTTGTTTAGTGTAACTCAGTGGTGATTCGATTATTATAATACTTAAACATTGTATAATATCCACCAAGGATCAGTAGTAAAGAAATGTAGATGTACCTGTGAAAGGCGGGAAATCACCTACATGGTTTG
>NW_013831938.1:0-282 GCF_000517525.1 Limulus polyphemus
ATGGAGTAGTTGTACCAAATAAGGCTAAAAATGAGTATGGTGGTTATAAATTCGGTAACTAGAGTAACACCTAGGTGTTCGTGGAGTTGTTGTACCAAGTAAGCCTAAAAATGAGTATGGTGGTTATAAATTCGGTAACTAGAGTAACACCTAGGTGTTCGTGGAGTTGTCGTACAAAGTAAAACTAACCATAAAAACCATAAGTATGGTGGTTATAAATTAGGTAACTAGAGTTACACGTAGGTATTCGTGGAGTAGTTGTACCAGGTAAGGCTAAAGATG
>NW_013831939.1:0-990 GCF_000517525.1 Limulus polyphemus
TGTCTGCATTAGGGTTTAGCTGCAGGCTCTGTAAGGGGCTTGCCATTGTCTGGAGCTGATTAAGTCGATGGTCAATGTATCCTCCTTGTGTAAAAGTCAATAGATCGTCCTTTAACGTATCTAATTCGCTTTTAAATTTACTAATGTTTTCCGTTTGTACTTCTTGTTTCCTTTCTTGTTCCAGTTGCCACTGCTGTAATTTGTCTACTTGTTTCTTTTCTTTTTCCTCCAACAACTGCTGTAATCTCTCTTCTTGTTTATTTTCTTTCTCCTCCAACCACTGCTGTAGTCTCTCTTGTTTACTTTGCTGTTCGAGCTGCCATTGTTGTACGTTTTCTTTTAACTGCTGTTGTCTTTCTTCTCGTTTCTTTTCTTTTTTCTCCAACAACTGCTGTAATTTCTCTTCTTGTTTATTTTGTTGTTCGAGCTGCCACTGTTGCATGTTTTCTTGCAACTACTGGTGTCTTTCTTCTTGTTTCTTTTCTTTTTCCTCCAACAACTGCTGTAATTTCTCTTGTTTATTTTGCTGTTCGAGCTGCTATTGTTGCAGGTTTTCTTGCAACTGCTGTTGTCTCTCTTCTTGTTTCTTTTCTCGTTATTCTTGTTTCTTTTCTTTTAACTCTAACAACTGTTGTAATTTCTCTTCTCGTTCTTCTTGTTTCTTTTCTTGTTTTTGTATTGCTGCCATCAAGTCTGCTAAGCTGTAGTTTGATTTTCCGCCTCTCGTTTCCATTTTCCTTTTTTTTTCTATCCCACTCTCTGACACCAATTTGTTACGTCTCCGTTTGTTAATTAACTTTCCGTAACTTCGTTCCGACGAAACTTTAGCGACACGAGTTCTTTACTTAATAAAACTGGTTTATTCTTTCCGAATACAACTTTACCGATACACTCAACTTCAACAATCGCGCTAAACAAACGCTATAACAACGAACGTCAATAATACTTCTGTCCGCAGATCAATTACTCACTATCTACACACATTACGTT
>NW_013831940.1:0-423 GCF_000517525.1 Limulus polyphemus
TTATTACAAATCTTTGCCAATTCTTGTCCCAGTGTCCAGTTGTACTTTTCTACTATCCCATCAGACTGTGGGTGAAGTGGCGTTGTCCTGGTCTTTCGGATGCCAAATAACTTGCAGCATTCTCGGAACACAGCTGATTCGAAGTTACGGCCTTTATCTGAATGCAGTTCGTATGGCATACCAAATCTGAAGAAGAAATCACTAATAGCCGAAGCTACAGTTGTAGCTTTCTGATTTGGTATTGCATATGTCTCAGGCCACTTGGTGAAATAATCCATCACTACACAAATGTACTTTTTTGCAGCACGAGTTTGAGGCAAAGGACTAGCAATTTCAATGGCTACTCTTTCCATTGGTGCGCCAACTTGATATAACTTCATTGGAGCACGTCCCTTATGCTTGGGTCCCTTGCACCATGGAGGT
>NW_013831941.1:0-465 GCF_000517525.1 Limulus polyphemus
TGTGGCTAACACCACAATACTTATATTCTAAATGTGTCTAACACACAACAATACTCATCCTCTAAAAGTGTCTAACACACCACAATACTCATCCTCTAAACGTGTCTAACACACAACAATATTCATCCACTAAACGTATCTAACACACCACAATACTCATCCTCTAAACGTGTCTAACACACCACAATACTCATCCTCTAAACGTGTCTAAAACACTACAATACTCATTCTCTAAATGCATTTAACCTACTACAATGCTCATCCTCTAAATGTGGATAACACCACAATACTTATATTCTAAATGTGTCTAACACACAACAATACTCATCCTCTAAAAGTGTCTAACACACCACAATACTCATCCTCTAAACGTGTCTAACACACAACAATACTCATCCACTAAACGTATCTAACACACCACAATACTCATCCTCTAAACGTGTCTAACATACCACAATACTCATC
>NW_013831942.1:0-732 GCF_000517525.1 Limulus polyphemus
TGGTATCTTACACCATCCCTAGTACTTCTACATTTGTCTAACAAACCTGTTATCTTACACCATCTCTAGTACTTGTACATTTGTCTAACAAAGCTGTTATCTTACACCATCCCTAGTACTTGTACATCTGTCTAACAAAACTGTTATCTTACGCCATATCTAGTACTTGTACATTTGTCTAACAAACCTGTTATCTTACGCCATCCCTAGTACTTGTACATCTGTCTAACAAACCTGTTATCTTACGCCATATCTAGTACTTGTACATTTGTCTAACAAACCTGTTATCTTACACCACCCCTAGTACTTGTACATTTGTCTAACAAACCTGTTATCTTACACCATCTCTAGTACTTCTACATTTGTCTAACAAACCTGTTATCTTACACCATCTCTAGTACTTGTACATTTGTCTAACAAACCTGTTATCTTACACCATCTCTAGTACTTCTACATTTGTCTAACAAACCTGTTATCTTACACCATCTCTAGTACTTCTACACTTGTCTAACAAACCTGTTATCTTACACCATCTCTAGTACTACATTTGTCTAACAAACCTCTTGTTTTACACCATCCCTAGTACTTGTACATTTGTCTAACAAACCTCTTATTTTACACCATCCCTAGTACTTGTACATTTGTCTAACAAACCTGTTATCTTACACCATCCCTAGTACTTGTACATGTCTAACAAACCTGTTATCTTACGCCATATCTAGTACTTGTACA
>NW_013831943.1:0-474 GCF_000517525.1 Limulus polyphemus
TTAAATCTTGTGGCTTGTTATTGATAGTACAGTGTATCATTAAATCATATGACTTGTTGTGATAGTACACAGTATCGTTTAATCTTGTGTCTTCTTATTGACAGTACACAGTATTGATAAATCCTTTATCTTCTTATTGACAGGATACAATATTGTTAAATTTTGTGTCTTCTTATTGACAGTACACAGTATTGATAAATCCTGTATCTTTTTATTGACAGGACACAGTACTGATAAATCCTGTATCTTCTTATTGACAGGACACAGTATTGTTAAATCCTGTATCTTCTTATTGACAGGACACAGTATTGTTAAATCTTGTGTCTTCTTTTTGACAGTACACAGTATTGATAAATCCTGTATCTTCTTATTGACAGGACACAGTATTGTTAAATCTTGTGTCTTTTTATTGACAGTACACAGTATCGTTAAATCTTTTGGCTTCTTATTGATAGTACACAGTATCGTTAAATC
>NW_013831944.1:0-423 GCF_000517525.1 Limulus polyphemus
GCACCACATCAAATGTCATACATGGAAGTATGAACAGAAGGTTTGGTTGAATATTCCTATAAGTTACATTTTAAAAATTCTAACGAGATACATTACACTTAGAGCAAAGTTTTTCTTCATGTTTTGCTTGTTAATTATGAAACTTACTGACTCACTAGTACTAGATTTTCTTAAAGCTCCTTTTGAACCGCTGGTTTACTGTGACTTACTTTGTATGTACATGTTGCTCTGATTATGTGTCTCATCAGAAAGTAGATACATTTTAAATAAATAAGACTTAACGTTGCCTTACCCAACTTTTTTGTGGTGGAGAGAGTGAAAGTTTTTAAAACTGGCCAGTCTTCTGCTTTTCTGATAGTTTATATTACCTTAATTGACTGTAGATATTCACTTGTTTTATTCATGTCTACATTACAGTACTAC
>NW_013831945.1:0-417 GCF_000517525.1 Limulus polyphemus
AATATATTTTACCTGAAACAGTAACAATAAAAACAAACCAAGTAGTAATATATTGTATCTTAAACAGTAACGATAAAAACAAACCAAGCAGTAATATATTGTACCTTAAACAGTAACAATAAAAACAAACCAAGTAGTAATATATTTTACCTGAAACAGTAACAATAAAAACAAACCAAGTAGTAATATATTGTATCTTAAACAGTAACGATAAAACAAACCAAGTAGTAATATATTGTACCTTAAACAGTAACAATAAAAACAAACCAAGCAGTAATATATTGTACCTTAAACACTAACAGTAAAAACAAATCAAGCAGTAATATATTGTACCTTAAACAGTAACAGTAAAAACAAACCAAGTAGTAATATGTTGTACCTTAAACAGTAACAATAAAAACAAACCAAGCAGTAATA
>NW_013831946.1:0-561 GCF_000517525.1 Limulus polyphemus
CTAAATCGTGTCTTCTTATTGACAGTACACAGTTTTGTTAAATCTTGTGTCTTCTTATTGAAAGACACAGTATTGTTAAATATTTTGTCTTCTTATTGACAGTACACAGTATAGTTAAATCTTGTGTCTTCTTATTGACAGTACACAGTATTGTTAAATCTTGTGTCTTCTGATTGAGAGTACACAGTATTGTTAAATCTTGTGTCTTCTTATTGACAGTACACAGTATCTTTAAATCTTGTGTCTTCTTTTTGATAGTACACGTGCTGTCAATAAGAAGACACAATATTTAACGATACTGTGTACTTTCAATAAGAAGACACAAGATTTAACAATACTGTGTACTGTCAATAAGAAGACACAAGATTTAACGATACTGTATACTGTCAATAAGAAGACACACGATTTAGCAATACTGTGTACTATCAATAAAAAGACACAATCTTTAACGATACTGTATACTGTCAATAAGAAGACACAAGATTTAACAATACTACAGTATCAATAAGAAGTCACAAGATTTAACGAAAGTACACAATTTAAAGATACCCTTTTGTCTTC
>NW_013831947.1:0-423 GCF_000517525.1 Limulus polyphemus
TCCCTCCTGCCACACCCACCCGTCACATCCTCTCTTTTACAATTCGTTGATAGTTCTCGCTTACGTTTCATTATATATTACCTACAACTAATAAAAAGTCAAGATTTTCATCTATGAAAACATGTATTGTGTAACGTTGTGTTGTGAACAGAATATTATCAATTTCACTCACAGTACAAGATTCATTCCCATGGGAAAGTTAACAACTAGCTTGGATGAATTTGTAATGGCTCTTGTCACATAGTTAGAATGCCAGAAAACACTTATGAGGTAAGGGAAATTGTCTACTTTTTGCATGTTATTAGATTGGATGAATTTGTAATGGCTCTTGTCACATAGTTAGAATGCCAGAAAAAATTTATGATGTAAGGGAAATTGTCTACTTTTTGCATGTTATTAGACTATATTCTTTGGTACATTATT
>NW_013831948.1:0-422 GCF_000517525.1 Limulus polyphemus
AAGGCTTAGCAACCTACATCAAGCAGCAACCGAGTAAAAAGGTCATAACTAGAAGAGATAAATGTTTGCTTTACTTCTTTATTTACTGTTCTGTGTTTCAGGAAAAATAATTTTAAGAACTTGATTCAAAATAGCAATAATCTATATACATATATGATGTATAATAATTGAAATGTGACTATATTTTAGAAAATACTAGTCTACTAAAACACACAGCCATGACAAGTTACTTTGCACAGACCAAAGGTCAGTTTCGTGTTATTTGATACGGTAACATGAGTGCACGTGAAACGCATCATTGTAACTTCTGTATTGTTAGCCAGGCACGGGTGAAAGGTCAACGCAATAAAAATAATAAATATATATAAATGTATAATGTTATGAGATTTAAGCTATTTCATCTAAACATGTATGTTTTCGTG
>NW_013831949.1:0-648 GCF_000517525.1 Limulus polyphemus
TCATAGAAAGTAGACTACAGGGTGTAATCAAACAATATTATTATTTTTGGGAAATGAAAAATAAGGAAAATACGTTTATACATACAATACCATAAACTGGACCTGGAATACTAGACATTCATCAGTCACAGCTTATAATACACGAAATACAGATTGTTCATGTCATTATGTTAATTAAACCAATATTAGTTGGAAGGGTGTTTGTTGAATATTTACATTTGAGTGGTTTTTCACAATTAGAAGACGTTTAATGACATATTCAATGTATGTAGATCCAACTGTTGTTATGGTAAAGTCGTTCATTAATATGTTATGACTTATGGTTTCTTCATGTGATCGAACTGCTGAGTGGCATGGTGTTGCTAAGCGTGGGCGAGATCTAGAGATCTATGTGCCCCCCCCCCCCTCCCACTGGCACAGTGGTATGCCTGTGGACTTACAACGCTAGAAACTAGTGGTAAGCAAAGCACATATAGCCCATTGTTTCGCTTTGTGCTTGACTTCAAACAAAAATATCTACGCAATATGCCTAAGTATTCATAGATTAGCTTTCAAATGGCGCTCAGTTTTGTCCATGTATGTAACCTTAGAGTCACTAACTACATATGTATTCCTTTATGAGTTTTGAGCATCATTTGTTGCATAAAT
>NW_013831950.1:0-423 GCF_000517525.1 Limulus polyphemus
TTTAATAATAATTAATAAAAAAAAAATTGTTAAAATTTATTCGACATCGCCGAACGCATCGGCAACATGCATTTGTATATAGATACCTATTATTAGTTTTCATATTTTTTCGGTGCTGCGGATCCCCAGGGATCCGCGGATCACCGGTTGAAAACCACTGCCCTAGAAGATGTGGGGATTACCTTTTTTGTAGCTTTCGTTATTGCCAGTGTAAGTTGGTCTGCATAGTTATTTAATCGCGTTTTGTTTTCTACTCTTTGGCTATTGGTGGGGTGGGGGGGGGTGTAGTTATACACTGTTAGGAGGTCTGGTGTTGGGTGTCATATGTTTGATTGAAATGTAAATGAAATGGGAAAGTTACCAGAAGATATTTCACGGTGAACTTTAAATTCTCGATGTTCTAAGTAATGTGTCTTGCACAGT
>NW_013831951.1:0-423 GCF_000517525.1 Limulus polyphemus
CTAAATCTCATACATGCCTCTATTGGAAAAAAAAAAAGATCTACCTATATTTTAGCTGATTTTATTTCTGAAGTTTCAATGAAGTTTGTTATAATGTACAAAAATAAAACTAAATAAATGTCTGACTCACGAATCAACTGAACTAACTTGTTTTAATAATTCATTGTTTAATTTCTGCAGTGCACATTGTTGTATATAAACATTTTATTACTAGAAAAGAAATTACCTTAAAACACCAAAATTTATTATTTTTTTATAGCTTCTTCAGGAGCGTTCCACTAAAACACAAACTATAACTGTGTACTTTGATAAGGATTTGTACTGAGAATGGTGGTTTTATGTCAGGTATTGATTATGGTTGATGACTCAAAAATTATCTACAACTGTACTTCTTTCATGTTGTTATTTATAAAGAGAGTAAAC
>NW_013831952.1:0-671 GCF_000517525.1 Limulus polyphemus
ATTTTATGGTTTTAGTTTTATGTTAGAGTGTTATTATTTTATGGTTTTAGTTTTATGCTAGAGTGTTAGTATTTTATGTTATGGTTTTAGTTTTATGTTAGAGTGTTAGTGTTTTATGTTATGGTTTTAGTTCTATGTTAGAGTACTAGTGTTTTATGTTAGAGTGTTAGTATTTTATGTTATGGTGTTAGTTTTATGTTAGAGTGTTAGTATTTTATGTTATGGTTTTAGTTTTATGTTAGAGTGTTAATATTTTATGTTATGGTTTTAGTTTTATGTTAGAGTGTTAGTGTTTGTTGTTATGGTGTTAGTTCTATGTTAGAGTACTAGTGTTTTATGTTAGAGTGTTAGTATTTTATGTTATGGTTTTAGTTTTATGTTATGGTGTTAGTTCTATGTTAGAGTACTAGTGTTTTATGTTAGAGTGTTAGTATTTTATGTTATGGTTTTAGTTTTATGTTAGAGTGTTAGTGTTTTATGTTATGGTTTAGTTTTATGTTATGGTGTTAGTTCTATGTTAGAGTACTAGTGTTTTATGTTAGAGTGTTAGTATTTTATGTTATGGTTTTAGTTTTATGTTAGAGTGTTAGTGTCTTATGTTATGGTGTTAGTTCTATGTTAGAGTACCAGTGTTTTATGTTAGAGTGTTAGTATTTTATGTTATGGTTTTA
>NW_013831953.1:0-423 GCF_000517525.1 Limulus polyphemus
TGCTCTACCCAGCACGGGTATCGAAACCCGATTTCTAGCGTGCTTGCTGTTGTTAGATAGCTATAAAAGTTAAATCTTTTTCGTGCCTTTACAAGACACATAAGGTCGGTGCTTTCGAATTCCGGTTGCATTGGCACAAACTGATCAGAATGGTTACCCAATCCATCGCAGGTTAATCTCCAGCTAACGGCTAGGTAGGCAAGAACAAATGGGGTAAAATGTCTTGGTAAAGGACACGACAGCATGAGAAGGGTCAACCTGGAACTCACAACCATACGACTACGAGTCTTAAGGACACAAAAGCATGAAGAGGTCAACCTGGAACTCCCAACCATACGACTACGAGTCTTAAGGACACAAAAGCATGAGGAGGGTCAACCTGGAACTCCCAACCATACGACTACAAGTCTTAAGGACACAAAA
>NW_013831954.1:0-421 GCF_000517525.1 Limulus polyphemus
TACAGGTGAATTATGGGCTAAGCTTTACCTACTGGATAGAACTACATGTGAAGTATGGGATCAGCTTTACCTACTGGATAGAACTACAGGTGAAGTATGGGCTCAGCTTTACCTACTGGATAGAACTACAGGTGAAGTATGGGCTCAGCTTTACCTACTGGATAGAACCACAGGTGAAGTATGGGCTCAGCTTTACCTACTGGATAGAACTACAGGTGAAGTATGGGCTCAGCTTTACCTACTAGACAGAACTACAGGTGAAGTATGGGCTCAGCTTTACCTACTGGATAGAACTACATGTGAAGTATGGGCTCATCTTTACCTACTGGATAGAACTACAGGTAAAGTATGGGCTCAGCTTTACCTACTGGGTAGAACTTACAGTGAAGTATGGGCTCAGCTTTACCTACTAGACAGAACT
>NW_013831955.1:0-423 GCF_000517525.1 Limulus polyphemus
CAGCAAGGACTATGAGAAATGAGAGAGAGAGAGAGATATCTATCTTAGTCACTCTACAGATCTGTAAACTTAGTTAATCTTCCCACAACTTTCTATATAACCTCACTTCTTCTACAGATAGGGGGTGGCATTGACCATTCACATTTTATTCTTGTCGCCCAGTTTGCCCCCTCCCCAATATAATCCTACATACATAGAGCAAATGTAATGTGTATAACAACAAAACACTACCGTTTTACCGGCTTCAACCAGATATATCCTACAATAATAAGTATTCCCTTTAACTTTACATTTTTATATTAATGGTACCACTTTACTAAATAATTATTTATTTAATTAAATTCATCAATCCACTTTTAACGGGACTTTTTATTCCACCCCACCACCCCCCAAAAAAATTGTTAGATATGCTAGAATGGTAAA
>NW_013831956.1:0-457 GCF_000517525.1 Limulus polyphemus
AACACCTAGGTGTAACTATAGTTACCGCATTTATAACCACCATACTCATCATTAGCCTTACTTGGTACAACTACTCCATGAACACATAGGTGTAACTCTAGTTACCGAATTTATAATCACCATACTCATCTTTAGCCTTACTTGGTACAACTACTCCATCAACACCTAGGTGTAACTCTAGTTACTAAATGTGTAACCCATACTCATCTTTAGCGTTATTTGGTACAACAACTCCACGAATACCTATATGTAACTCTAGTTACTGATATTATAACCACCATACTCATCTTTAGCCTTACTTGGAACAACTACTCCATGAACTACTAGGTGTAACTCTAGTTTCCGAATTTATAACCACCATACTCATCTTTAGCCTTACTTGGTACAACTAATCCATGAACACTTAGTTTTAACTCTAGTTACCTAATTTATAACCACCATACTCATCTTTAGCTTT
>NW_013831957.1:0-1117 GCF_000517525.1 Limulus polyphemus
GGATAATGTACCTAGATGACACATTATTGGTGTGGATATATGGTAATAAGGCATTAACGGAGTTTACATGCTATTTGAATAGCATTAAACCACATATACAATTTACCCATGGAATTGATGTATAAAATGTTTCTACATGTATTGGTATACAAAAGGGATGTACAAGGTAATTTAGAAACATCTGTTTATCGGAAACCCTCTTTTGTTCTTATACCCTCACACCAAGAGTCATGTATGCTAAATCACGAATAATGTCTGCGTTTTATACTTATGTTCACAAAATTTTGTAGATATGTATTAAACAAGGAGACTTAAAAATAGTTTGTTATTGATTAAATATATAGCAGTTGAAAGAGGATTTAACCTGAATGTTGTAAATAGAGCAATTAAGATATTTACTAATGTTATAATAATGGATTACTTTAAAATCTAGTTATGATAAAATTAAAAAGGAATGTTCAATTTGGCCATATGTTCCAGGTTTAACTATTAGTTTATTTAAAGTGTTTAAAAAACAATAAATATTTTACACTATATTTAAGCAATTACTAAATAATGCTAAAGATAACATACAGTTAACATAAAAATCTGGAATTTGTAAAGTGAATGTGAATGTGGAAATACGTATAGTGGACTGACAAAACTTAATCTAAAACATTGTGTAACAGAGCATAAGGTGTATGTTAAAAAAACAAAGTTATTTTTCCATGACACTGTATGTTGTGTTTTATGTGCATGTTCTACATTGGCCGAATTTTCATTTGTTTAATAATTTATGACCGTTTTTCCACGGATTTTCACGTTTTTCCAAGGATTCACGAATATTATTGGCTCTAATACCTGGTTGTTGAGCCATTATTATTTTAGAAATGAAGGTCCGGCGAATATCTGTGTAAGAATGTGGTGGGACTTTCTCTAAGAATTATGCAGAAATAATAAACCAACACACAGATCACATGACCTGGTTAAAAAGTAATAAATAGGGCTCTATTATGCCTTGCTGTTTCACGCCTGATCATGACATTAAAACGTTGAAACATGTACGTATTTTTAGGCCATAGATTGGCCTGAATTAAAAATGTTTTTAATTGTATATCCATTTTAACGTTGTGTGTTG
>NW_013831958.1:0-739 GCF_000517525.1 Limulus polyphemus
CTTAGAAGTTTTAATTTGTAACAAACTATCATTGAATAAATTATGAAATACATTTTTTTTTCAAAACAAATCCAATTAAATCGTAGTCTACGTTAGTTGATTAATCTAAGACAAATAATGAATGTCTCAGGCTTACAAATAAAGGTTATTCTTGAAGTATCAGAAGGTCTCATTTAATCTCAAAGAGCTCTGAAATTAAGTTATCTACTAAACAAAATCTTGAGTTATAAAGACTACATTATAAATGTTTAATAAACAATTTTTCTCTCTGGAACGAATAATTAAAATATGTTAAATAAATTAGAAACACCTGGAATTATTCATGATACGTTTTAACTGTTTGCGATTGAGAGAACTAAGTTTTAATAAACCTTTAGATCAAGTGTGTTCCTTTAATTAACTGTGAGTAGGTACTACATATTTAAAAAACTTCTCAATAACTCACAACGAGGATTAGGATGTAACTTAACTGTAAAGTAAGTCTTACATTTTTATAAAACAAACCTTCTCAATAACTCACAACGAGGATTAGGATGTAACTTAACTGTAAAGTAAGTCTTACATTTTTATGAAACAAACCTTCTCAATAACTCACAACGACAATTAGGATGTAACTTAATTGTGAAGTAGACCTTACATATTTATAAAAAAAAACTTCTCAATAACTTCACAACGACGATTAGGATGTAACTTAATTGTGAAGTAAGTCTTACATTTTTATAAAAAACTTCTCAATAAC
>NW_013831959.1:0-422 GCF_000517525.1 Limulus polyphemus
GTGATGCCATTCGGGCTCAGAAATGCTCCAGCAACATTTGAGAGGCTAAATGGAACGAGTATTGGAAGGCCTACAATGGAGGATAGAACTCCATCCCAAGAAATGTCATTTTTTCCAGAAAGAGGTGCTTTACTTAGGCCACATTGTAAGTGAGAATGGTGTGCAAACTGATTCTGATAAGGTGAAAGCAGTGCGTGACTGGCCAACACCAGACAATGTGGGAGAGTTAAGAAGTTTCTTGGGACTCTGTACTTACTACCGGAAGTTTGTGAAGGACTTTGCCACTATAGCTGCTCCACATTAAGGCAGAACAGGAGAAAGACCAAGATTTGAAGCCAATAACAGATTTTCTACAAGCAAGTGTTTTGCGCCCTGCTTGGGAGAAGGTGTCTAGTCTAAAGCCCTGTGACAAAAAACTATTT
>NW_013831960.1:0-576 GCF_000517525.1 Limulus polyphemus
TGTAACTAGAGTTACAACTAGGTTTCATGGTTTAGCCTTACATGGTACAACTATTCCATAAATACCTAGGTGTAACTATAGTTACCGAATTTATATCCAACATACACATCTTTAGCCTTACTTGGTACAACTACTCCACGAACACGTAGGTGAAACTCTAGTTACAGAATTTATAACCACCATACTCATCTTTAGCCTTACTTGGTACAACTACTCCATGAATACCTAGGTGTAACTTTAGTTACAAATTTATAACCTCCATACTCATCTTCAGCCTTACAAGGTACAAAAACTCCATAAAAACCTAGGTGTAACTATAGTCACCGAATATATAACCCCATACTCATTTTTAGCCTTACTTGATACGACTTCTCCATAAACATCTAGGTGTAACTATAGTTACCGAATTTATAACCATCATACTCATCATTAGCCTTACTTGGTACAACTATTGGATGAGTATGGTCGTTATAAATTCTGTAACTAGAGTTACACCTAGGTGTTCATGGTGTATTTGTACCAAGAAAGGCTAAAGATGAGTATGGAGGTTATAAATTCGGAATCTAGAGTTACATC
>NW_013831961.1:0-421 GCF_000517525.1 Limulus polyphemus
TATAGAGCACAATTTGAGCTACTGGCAGAGATGAATGGATGGACAGAGGAGCAGAAAGCAGTATATCTGGCAACGAGCTTGAAGGGACAACCACTGGAAATACTTGGACAGTTGTCAGCAGATGACAGGCACAACTATAAAGCACTGGTAGCAGCTCTAGAACTCAGGTATGGAACCCAAAATCAGTCTGAAGTCTACAGGACTAGGTTTAGGATGAGAGTCCATGCTAAATGGGAGAGCCTGCAAGAACTTGGAGAGTATGGCACACAAGGCCTACCCAACTGTACCACCCGATCTCCTCAACTTGTTGCTGAGGGATCAGTTTGTAGATGCCTTGGACAGTCCACAACTGAAAATACAAGTAAAGCAAGCACACCCCTCTATTATCAGGATGCAGTGGCCAGAGCTCTTGAAATTTGAA
>NW_013831962.1:0-760 GCF_000517525.1 Limulus polyphemus
TTTAAAAATGGATATCCTGTCATCAAAATTCCCAATAGATATTTCATAATCTGTTATCAAAATTTCGGCCATCTTCGATTTTACTGCTTTTTAGTCTTAAGTTATACTGTAAGCAAAAATTGCTTTAGAAATAAGATTATTCAAACAAAATTGCAACATCTAAAAGTCGATGACGTCTTCTTATAAAATAAACTTCGCCTTTTCAATTGTTCTTACTCTGTGTTAGCAAAAGTTCAAATTTTCTTAAGCTTTTTACGGGTCATAGTATATTTCGTTAATGAATAAAGCTTTAATTTTTTCTTTTTAGAAGAAAGAAGTATTCTCCGACATTTTTCTATTAATTTTACGTCAAGAAAGTAATTTTTTAAAATTTCAAAAAATTTCATATTTTCACCTAAACGCTAAGGCTATAGCTCATGATTTTGACCAAATTTTGAAAAAAAATATTTTTCTTCATATTTCAACACAAAGATGCCCTTGAACCAGCAATTTCAAAATGGATATCCTTTCATCAAAATTCCCAATAGATATTTCATAATCTGTTATCAAAATTTCGGCTAGCTTCGATTTTACTGTTTTTTTTGTCTTAAGTTATACTGTAAACAAAAATTGCTTTAGAAATAAGATTATTCAAACAAAATTCCAACATCTAAAAGGCTATGACGTCTTCTTATAAAATAAACTTCACCTTATCGATTGCTCTTTCTCCGTGTTAGCAAAATTGCATTTTTTTCATATTTTAAGGGACATAATATTTTTC
>NW_013831963.1:0-444 GCF_000517525.1 Limulus polyphemus
ACAAAAGATTTAACAACACTGTGTAATGTCAATAACAAGCAATAAGATTTAACGATACTGTGTACTCTCACTGGCAAGCCACACGATTTAACGATACTGTGTACTATCACTGACAAGCCACATGATTTAACGATACTGTGTACTGTCAATAAGAAGACACAATATTTAACAATACTGTGTATTGTCAATAAGAAGACACAAGATTTAACAATACTGTGTACTATCAATAAGAAGACACAAGATTTAACAATACTGTGTAGTGTCAATAAGAAGATATAAGATTTAACAATTCTGTGTACTACTAAAAAGAAGACAAAAGATTTAACAATTCTGTGTACTACTAAAAAGAAGACAAAAGATTTAACAATACTTTGTACTGTCAATAAGAAGACGCAAGATTTAATAATACTGTTTACTGTCAATTTAATTCTTGTGTCTTCTTCC
>NW_013831964.1:0-544 GCF_000517525.1 Limulus polyphemus
CCACCATACTCATCTTTAGCCATACTTGTTAAAACTACTCCATGAACACGTAGGTGTAACTATAGTTCCAGAATTTATAACCACAATACTCATCTTTAGCGTTATTTGGTACAACAGCTCCACAAACACCTAGGTGTAACTCTAGTTACCGAATTTATAACCACCATACTCATCTTTAGCCTTACTTGGTACAACTACTCTATGAACACCTAGGTGTAACTCTAGTTACAGAATTTATAACCACCATACTCATCTTTAGTCTTACTTGGTACAACTTCTCCATGAACAACTAGGTGTAACTATTGTTACCGAATTTATAACCACCATACTCATCTTTAGTCTTACTTGGTACAACTACTCCATGAACACTTAGGTGTAACTCTAGTTTCCGAATTTATAACCACCATATTCATCTTT
This sequence comes from Limulus polyphemus, assembly GCF_000517525.1. Lineage (NCBI taxonomy): Eukaryota > Metazoa > Arthropoda > Merostomata > Xiphosura > Limulidae > Limulus > Limulus polyphemus. The sequence continues at coordinate 418 of NW_013831964.1, forward strand.
AGCCTCAAGTAAGGCTAAAGATGAATATGGTGTTTAGAAATTCGGGAACTCGAGTTAAACCTAAGTGTTCATGGAGTAGTTGTACCAAGTTGGAGTAGTTGTACCCCTAGGTGTTCGAAGTAACTCT